>NC_088226.1:46887010-47174510 GCF_036934945.1 Oncorhynchus masou masou | reverse complement strand
AGGATATGAATGCTGGTCTGACTGTCTGCCCAGATGTATTTCTGGGTGCATCGTTCACCAGACTCTGGGTCCAACACACTAATTCACCAATACAGTGTTTCCCAAACCTCTCCTGGTATGGGGGACCACAGTGTGGTATAGTGTCATTGAAGGGCTGGCACAAAAATGTGAGATTGTTGTAATAGTAATATAAGAGAATTATAATTATTATATATTGATTACAGATTACGGTACTGTTGGGTTTGATTACTGATTACTGCACTGTTGGGTTTGATTACTGAATTATTGGGTTTGATTATTGATAAGTGATAACTGCATTGATGGGTTTGATTATTGATAAGTGATAACTGCATTGTTGGGTTTGATTACTGATTACTGCATTATTGGGTTTGATAACTGATAACTGCATTGTTGGGTTTGATTACTGATTACTGCATTATTGGGTTTGATAACTGATAACTGTATTGATGGGTTTGATTATTGATGGCTGCATTGATGGGTTTGATTATTGATGGCTGCATTATTGGGTTTGATTATTGATGGCTGCATTATTGGGTTTGATTACTGATAACTGATAACTGTATTGATGGGTTTGATTATTGATTGCTGCATTATTGGGTTTGATGATTGATTGCTGCATTGTTGGGTTTAGAGCTAGCAAGAAAGGCATTTCACTGTACTTGGGCACGTGACATTAAAACTTGAAACTTTAAAGAGGGAGTCACTAGACTCGCTGGGGTTGGGAGTGAGAGCGGAGACATGCACATGCTGTCAACATTTAAACACAACCACACATTTTGCAGTCATTACCAGTGAGGGGACATCAGTGTGTGTATCTGCCAGGACTGTGATTCCCACAAACATCCCAACAAACCAAACCCTGGCTGGAGCTCCTCAGAACCATTCACAGCCCTGAAGACCACTGACTCTGGTTGGGCTTCTTCCAAACACACAACTCAACAACAACAAGTCCATTTGGCTGGCTTAAAGAGACCGCGTTCAATCATAGTTCTATAAGCTCTCTCTCACTCACACACACACACACTCACACTCACACTCACACTCATGCACATACACACACATATTACCTCTAATGTTGCAATTTGTGACACAGAACAACTTCTCAGAGAGAGAGAGAGAGAGAGAGAGAGATGGGGATACTGTGAGATTTCGAGATTTAGGTAATTTTCCTACTTACACAGAGCTAGATGAACTCATGGATACCATCTTATGTCTCTGCATTTTTATGTCTTTAGGTAAGTAGAAAAAGTATCTACATCTCAAAATGTTGCAGAATCCCTTTAAGGAATGAGACTGTGGTGTGTGAATGAATGAAGTTGCTGAAAGTTGTTCCCAAGAACTGATACAAGGGCTGATGTTATTTCCTTATTACTAATAACATTATGATTGGGGTTTGAGTAATCTGATTTAGGATCTGTGTTGAAGGCATCCCTGAGGTTGGGAGTTGTGACTTTTACTGGTTCAAACCCAAAGAGTTGTCAGAAACACCCTCTAGTGGCTGGTATAAAAATGACACTTTCATCTGTTATGTTCACAGAGACATTCAAAAAACGCCACTGTCTATCCTTCTAGCTATGTCCTGTTGTATGCCTATGGAGGTAAATAGGTGAATATAAAGCTTGTTTACTGATATGGAGGATGTGCATTGGTGTTCTGGTATAGGTTCCAGCATATGGGCACCGAGTGCATTTGTCTAAACGTTCCATTAGGGGTTATGTGAAACCAACATCTCAGCACCTCTATCTGAGAGCTGCACTTACTGCTGCTACTGCAGGTCAACCTGGTGGTACACACATGCACACACATACCAAGTACACAACACATTACAGAGGAGACACCCAGTCGCTCCCAGCAGATAACCACACTCACATGACTGTTTCACTCTTAGTGCTAGTGATGGCCCATGGGAATCTACAGCCATGGACAATAGAGTGATATGCAGGCTTCTATAAGCAATAGGTTCGCATACAGGTTAAATATAGCAGGATAGGAAGTAGGAGGAGAGGAAGTAAGGTGACAAATAAAACCCAGCGTCCCATGTCTTGGCTCAGAGAGCAGAGAGTTGTGCCAGCTGACTGGAGGGAGACATCCTCTTCCTCGCTCTGTGTGTATATGCATGTGTGTCTATAGAAAGAGAAGTTACTGGCGACATCCTCTTTTTCCCCTTCCTCGACAGCAGACAGCTTCTTTCTCTTGATGTTGTTTAATTCCTGTAAATGTCTGTATAATGTTTCTGGGGTCTGTTCAGTGTCCATCCTACACACAGAGCTCTGGAAAGATGCCTCAAGATATTCCACATCATAAGTAGAGAGAGATACTAGGATTCTCTCTCTCTCTCTCTCTCTCTCTCTCTCTCTCTCTCTCTCTCTCTCTCTCTCTCTCTCTCTCTCTCTCTGAGCTGCTGGACGATCTATCCACCATGGCCGCCTATCATTCAAGAGTCTGGAGCTGAGGGCCTTTCGCACAGCCAGCAAAAAGGCTCTGTGCGTGTTGGCTGTTAAAGTGGTTCAGAAATACCATCTGCATTAGCTGAGGGCAACAAGGTGTGCTTTTAATGGTGGAATCATTGGGCCAATAAAGGTATTTAAAAAAAAATCAAGATGCACCCATGCACGCGCGCACAAACACACAGGCACAAACATGGTTCTCAGGTATGTGGGCTAAAGCAAGAAGGTCTGGCTCAGGGAATGATTGGATGGCTTTAAACCTTTGAAATCTGGGTGTGGCTACCTTAAAGTCTACTTCACATAATTTATATAATCCCTCCAAATTTTGGCAAGTAGTGAAAGGTTTGGAGTGCAAAAAAGATACACAGCTTCCCAAACAATTGTTGGTCGACACACAGATTGTAACTGAGAGAACCTCTATTCTGAAAGCACACAGATTGTAACTGAGAGAACCTCTATTCTGAAAGCACACAGATTGTAACTGAGAGAACCTCTATTCTGAAAGCACACAGATTGTAACTGAGAGAACCTCTATTCTGAAAGCACACAGATTGTAACTGAGAGAACCTCTATTCTGAAAGCACACAGATTGTAACTGAGAGAACCTCTATTCTGAAAGCACACAGATTGTAACTGAGAGAACCTCTATTCTGAAAGCACACAGATTGTAACTGAGAACCTCTATTCTGAAAGCCTTGAATCAGCATTTTGTTTTTTAGATGCAGGCAGTTTATTTGAAAAGGTTAAAGGTGTAATTGAGACCCCTATGAATTTACCTGACACACCTGTGCACTCCTTCACCATGTTCTCCTTTTCACCCTTCTCTGTTTCAGAAGTGCATAAAGCCCTGAAATAAATTGATAAAAAGAAATCCCCTGGCCCTGATGAACGAGACCCCAGCCTCCTGCACCTCGCTGCAGACATCATTGCTCCCCCTTAACATGTATTTTTAACCTCACGCTTGATGTTATGGAAATCTGCTTTTGTACTGCCTCTCCTGAAAGGTGGATCCTTCGCTACTTGACAATTATCGACCCATATCAAGATGTTCTGCAATGTCAAAGGTACTGCAGTCCTTTAGTTAGTAGGCAGCTGAAGGCCTACTCCCAAGAAAACAACATCTTAAATGGAATTTAATCAGGTTTTAGGTCTGGCCACAGCACTGTTTCAGCAACATTGAAGGTTTTAAATGACATTCACTGCGCTCTTGATAAGAAGTTACATTGTGTGTCTGTCTTTATTGATTTGCCAAAGGCATTTGACACCGTGGACCATGCTGTGTTAGTGCAAAGGTTAAAATGTTGTGGGATTACTGGTCATGCTCTAAATTGGTTTATAAATGACATCAAATCGTACACAATGTGTAATGGCGGATGGTTGTGAATCTGAGTCCACAGAGTTGTGCTGGGGTGTTCCGCAATGTTCTATTTTGGGCCCACAGTTGTTAATTTTGTATGTCAAAAACATTGGGGATCATATTGAAACAGCGGATATACATTTTTATGCAGATGATACTGATACTGTTCTTTATTCAAGTGGTAGTAGATTATTTTTAGCTTTTGAAAATGCTCAAAGAGCATTTAACATCATACAACAGAATCTGTACGATTTGAAGCTGGTTCTGAATTCTGGAAAAACAAAATGCATGGTATTTTCAAATGCCAGGTATGTTACTAATCATGTCATGGCTACATTGGATGGACATACTATAGAGCAAGTCAAAGTGTAAAACTATTTGGGAGAGTGGTTGGATGACAAGTTGAGCTTCACTTTTCATGTGGACAACTTGATAAGGGAGCTCAAGCTGAGAATAGGTTTTTATTACCGGCATAAGGCTTGTTTTCCTCTGGAGGCCAGGAAGGAGCTGGTACGATGTACGTTGCTGGCGGCTTTAGATTTTAGTGATGTTATATACGGTGCCTTGCAAAAGTATTCATCTCCTTGGCATTTTTCCTATTTTGTTTCTAGTTTTTTACAACCTGTAATTTAAATGGATGTTAATTTGGATTTCATGTAATGGACATACACAAAATGGTCCAAATTGGTGAAGTGAAATGAAAATAAATCACTTATTTCAAAAAATTATACAAAATAAGAACAGAAAAGTGGTACATGCATATGTATTCACCCCCTTTGCCATGAAGCCCATAAATAAGATCTGGTGCAACCAATTACCTTCAGAAGTCACACAATTAGTTAAATAAAGTCCACTTGTGTGCAATCTAAGTGTCACATGATCTGTCACATGATCTCAGTATATATACACCTGTTCTGAAAGGCTACAGAGTCTGCAACACCACTAAGCAAGGGGCACCACCAAGCAGCGGCACTATGAAGACCAAAGAGCGTTCCAAACAGGTCAGGGACAAAGTTGTGGAGAAGTACAGATCAGGGTTGGGTTATAAAACATCCCACAGATCACCATTAAATCCATTATTAAAAAATGTAAAGAATATGGCATCACAACAAAGCTGCCAAGGGAGGGCCTTAATCAGAGAGGCATCAAAGAGACCAAAGATAACCCTGAAGGAGCTGCAAAGCTCCACAGCAGAGATTGGAGTATCTCTCCATAGGACCACTTTAAACCATACACTCCACAGAGCTGGGCTTTACAGAAGAATGGACAGAAAAAAGTCATTGCTTAAAGAAAAACATAATAAAACATGTTTGGTGTTCGCCAAAAGGCATGTGGAACTCCCTAAATATATGGAAGAAGGTACTCTGGTCAGATGAGGTTAAAATTGAGCTTTTTGGCCATCAAGGAAAACGCTATGTCTGGCGCAAACACAACACCTCTCATCACCCCAAGAACACCATCCCCACAGTGAAGCATGGTGTTGGCAGCATCATGCTGTGGGAATGTTTTTCATCGGCAGGGACTGGGAAAGTGGTCAGAGTTGGAGGAATGATGGGTAGCACTAAATACAGAGACATTCATGAGTAATACCTGTTTCAGTCTTCCAGAGATTTGAGACTGGGACAGAGGTTCACCTTCCAGCAGGACAATGACCCTAAGCATACTGCTAAAGCAACACTCGAGAAGTTTAAGGGGAAACACTTAAATGTCTTGGAATGGCCTAGTCAAAGCCCAGACCTCAATCCAACTGAGAATCTGTGGTATTACATTTACATTTAAGTCATTTAGCAGACGCTCTTATCCAGAGCGACTTACAAATTAGTGAATTCACCTTCTGACATCAGTGGAACAGCCACTTTACAATAGTGCATCTAAATCATTTAAGGGGGGTGAGAAGGATTGCTTTATCCTATCCTAGGTATTCCTTGAAGAGGTGGGGTTTCAGGTGTCTCCGGAAGGTGGTGATTCACTCCGCTGTCCTGGCGTCGTGAGGGAGTTTGTTCCACCATTGGGGGGCCAGAGCAGCGAACAGTTTTGACTGGGCTGAGCGGGAACTGTACTTCCTCAGTGGTAGGGAGGCGAGCAGGCCAGAGGTGGATGAACGCAGTGCCCTTGTTTGGGTGTAGGGCCTGATCAGAGCCTGGAGGTACTGCGGTGCCGTTCCCCTCACAGCTCCGTAGGCAAGCACCATGGTCTTGTAGCGGATGCGAGCTTCAACTGGAAGCCAGTGGAGAGAGCGGAGGAGCGGGGTGACGTGAGAGAACTTGGGAAGGTTGAACACCAGACGGGTTGCGGCGTTCTGGATGAGTTGTAGGGGTTTAATGGCACAGGCAGGGAGCCCAGCCAACAGCGAGTTGCAGTAATCCAGACGGGAGATGACAAGTGCCTGGATTAGGACCTGCGCCGCTTCCTGTGTGAGGCAGGGGCGTACTCTGCGGATGTTGTAGAGCATGAACCTACAGGAACGGGCCACCGCCTTGATGTTAGTTGAGAACGACAGGGTGTTGTCCAGGATCACGCCAAGGTTCTTAGCGCTCTGGGAGGAGGAAACAATGGAGTTGTCAACCGTGATGGCGAGATCATGGAACGGGCAGTCCTTCCCCGGGAGGAAGAGCAGCTCCGTCTTGCCGAGGTTCAGCTTGAGGTGGTGATCCGTCATCCACACTGATATGTCTGCCAGACATGCAGAGATTTCGCCACCTGGTCATCAGAAGGGGAAAGGAGAAGATTAATTGTGTGTCGTCTGCATAGCAATGATAGGAGAGACCATGTGAGGTTATGACAGAGCCAAGTGACTTGGTGTATAGCGAGAATAGGAGAGGGCCTAGAACAGAGCCCTGGGGGACACCAGTGGTGAGAGCGCGTGGCGAGGAGACAGATTCTCGCCACGCCACCTGGTAGGAGCGACCTGTCAGGTAGGACGCAATCCAAGCGTGGGCCGCACCAGAGATGCCCAACTCGGAGAGGGTGGAGAGGAGGATCTGATGGTTCACAGTGTCGAAGGCAGCCGATAGGTCTAGAAGGATGAGAGCAGAGGAGAGAGAGTTAGCTTTAGCAGCGCCTCCGTGATACAGAGAAGAGCAGTCTCAGTTGAATGACTAGTCTTGAAACCTGACTGATTTGGATCAAGAAGGTCATTCTGAGAGAGATAGCGGGAGAGCTGGCCAAGGACGGCACGTTCAAGAGTTTTGGAGAGAAAAGAAAGAAGGGATACTGGTCTGTAGTTGTTGACATCGGAGGGATCGAGTGTAGGTTTTTTCAGAAGGGGTGCAACTCTCGCTCTCTTGAAGACGGAAGGGACGTAGCCAGCGGTCAGGGATGAGTTGATGAGCGAGGTGAGGTAAGGGAGAAGGTCTCCGGAAATGGTCTGGAGAAGAGAGGAGGGGATAGGGTCAAGCGGGCAGGTTGTTGGGCGGCCGGCCGTCACAAGAAGCGAGATTTCATCTGGAGAGAGAGGGGAGAAAGAGGATTCAGAAGGGAGGAGAAGGTCGCAAAGAAGGTGGCAAAGAGCTTCCTAGGGTTAGAGGCAGATGCTTGGAATTTAGAGTGGAAGAAAGTGGCTTTAGCAGCAGAGACAGAGGAGGAAAATGTAGAGAGGAGGGAGTGAAAGGATGCCAGGTCCGCAGGGAGGCGAGTTTTCCTCCATTTCCGCTCGGCTGCCCGGAGCACTGTTCTGTGAGCTCGCAATGAGTCGTCGAGCCATGGAGCGGGAGGGGAGGACCGAGCCGGCCTGGAGGATAGGGGACATAGAGAGTCAAAGGATGCAGAAAGGGAAGAGAGGAGGGTTGAGGAGGCAGAATCAGGAGATAGGTTGGAGAAGGTATGAGCAGAGGGAAGAGATGATAGGATGGAAGAGGAGAGAGTAGCGGGGGAGAGAGAGCGAAGGTTGGGACGGCGCGATACCATCCGAGTAGGGGCAGTGTGGGAAGCGTTGGATGAGAGCGAGAGGGAAAAGGATACAAGGTAGTGGTCGGAGACTTGGAGGGGAGTTGCAATGAGGTTAGTGGAAGAACAGCATCTAGTAAAGATGAGGTCGAGCGTATTGCCTGCCTTGTGAGTAGGGGGGGAAGGTGAGAGGGTGAGGTCAAAAGAGGATAGGAGTGGAAAGAAGGAGGAAGAGAGGAATGAGTCAAAGGTAGACGTGGGGAGGTTAAAGTCGCCCAGGACTGTGAGAGGTGAGCCGTCCTCAGGAAAGGAGCTTATCAAGGCATCAAGCTCATTGATGAACTCTCCGAGGGAACCTGGAGGGCAATAAATGATAAGGATGTTAAGCTTGAAAGGGCTGGTAACTGTGACAGCATGGAATTCAAAGGAGGCGATAGACAGATGGGTAAGGGGAGAAAGAGAGAATGACCACTTGGGAGAGATGAGGATCCCGGTGCCACCACCCCGCTGACCAGAAGCTCTCGGGGTGTGCGAGAACACGTGGGCGGACGAAGAGAGAGCAGTAGGAGTAGCAGTGTTGTCTGTGGTGATCCATGTTTCCGTCAGTGCCAAGAAGTCGAGGGACTGGAGGGAGGCATAGGCTGAGATGAACTCTGCCTTGTTGGCCGCAGATCGGCAGTTCCAGAGGCTACCGGAGACCTGGAACTCCACGTGGGTCGTGCGCGCTGGGACCACCAGATTAGGGTGGCCGCGGCCACGCGGTGTGGAGCATTTGTATGGTCTGTGCAGAGAGGAGAGAACAGGGATAGATAGACACATAGTTGACAGGCTACAGAAGAGGCTACGCTAATGCAAAGGAGATTGGAATGACAAGTGGACTACACTTATCGAATGTTCAGAACGTTAAGCTTACGTAGCAAGAATCTTATTGACTAAAATGATTGAAATGATACAGTACTGCTGGAGTAGGCTAGCTGGCAGTGGCTACGTTGTTGACACTACACTAATCAAGTCGTTCCGTCGAGTGTAATAGTTTCTACAGTGCTGCTATTCGGGGGCAGCTGGCTAGCTAGCAGTGTTGATTACGTAACGTTACGTTAAAAGAACGACAATAGCTGGCTAGCTAACCTAGAAAATCGCTCCAGACTACACAATTGTATTAGATACAAAGACGGCTATGTAGCTAGCTAGCTACGATCAAACAAATCAAACCGTTGTACTGTAATGAAGTGAAATGAAAATGTGATACTACCTGTGGAGCGAGGCGGAATGTTGACCGGGTTGTTGAAGTTCAATTCGGAAGACGTTGGCTAGCTGTTGGCTAGCTAGCTAGCAGTGACTCCTACGTTAAGGACGACAAATAGCTGGCTAGCTAACCTCGGTAAATTAAGATAATCACTCTAAGTCTACACACTCTAAACTACACAATTACCTTGGATACGAAGACAGCAAAGACAACTAGGTAGCTAGCTAACACTACACTAATCGAGTCGTTGAGTGTAATAGTTTCTACAGTGCTAGTGGACGTTAGCTAGCTGCTGTGCTAGTGGACGTTAGCTAGCTGCTGGGCAGAAAGCAGTGTAGACTACGTTAGGACGACGAAATACGATAATTATGCAATTATCTTTGATACAAAGACGGCTATGTAGCTAGCTAAGAAGAAATTGCTAAGATTAGACAAATCAAACCGTTGTACTATAATGAAATGTAATGAAAAGTTATACTACCTGCGGACCGAAGTGTAGATGCGACCGCTCGCTCCAACCCGGAACCGGAAAAACCGGTATGACTTAAAGATTACTGTACACCAGCGGAACCCATCCAACTTGAAGGAGCTGGAGAAGTTTTGCCTTGAAGAATGGGCAAAAATCCCAGTGGCTAGATGTGCCAAGTTTATAGAGACACACTCCAAGAGACTCCCAGCTGTAATTGCTGCAAAAGGTGGCTCTACAAAGTATTGCCTTTGGGGGGTGAATAGTTATGCATGCTCAAGTGTTTTTTCGTGTGTGTCTTATTTCTTGTTTGTTTCACAAGAAAAATCTTCAAAGTGGTAGGCATGTTGTGTAAATAAAATGATACAAACCCCCCAAAAATCCATTTTAATTCCAGGTTGTAAGACAATAAAATAGGAAAGGGGGTGAATACTTTCGCAAGCCACTGTATATGCAGGCCTCAACCAGTACCCTGAGAGCACTTGATTCAGTATATCATGCAACCCTCAGGTTCATTACCAATCAAAAACGTTGTTTGCTGGTCATCGTTTACCTTTTGTAGGCTTGAACACTGGTATACACTGATTTACAAGGCAATACTGGGTAAAAGTCCACTTTATCTTTGTTATTTTTTAAATCAGGTCAGGAAATAATATAAATGATGGTCCCATTCTCATTTGTTTTTAACAGTACCAAGATTTAGAACAGGTCATGGTAGAAATAGTTTTAGTTACTCAGCTCCGTGGTCCTGGAATTCTCTCCTGAACATTTAAAAATGTGATGATCTAGTCACGATGGTGGAGTTTAAACACTTGGTCGTTGTAAATATCATAGAAGAGTGTAATTGCCTTTAGGACAGCTGTTTTTTAGTCTTTATGTCATATGTAATTGTTGTACTGTATGTGTGCCTAGAGTTTTGTTCGATGTTGTCAGTGTATGTAAGTTGTTTTGTCTGAAACGTTGTTCCCTCTGCTGCTGTTGGACCAGGTTTCTTGTGAAAAAGAGATTTGATCTCAATGAGAAAAACCTGTATAAATAAAGGTAAAAAAAGAAAAAAAGAGTGATGTTCCCAGAACCCGGCCTGGTGACTCAGTCATTCATTGAAATTGACTGATATCGCTCTCAGTTCAGTCATTGTTCTACAAGATTCTTCTTCAACCATCTTCCCTCCTTGCGTTTCTCAGCAGCACAATGTTCTTCACAGATGCCCACAGCTCTCTTTCTCTCTCGCCCTCTCTCTCTCTTTTAGCCGTTCCCCTACCGGAAATGTATGTTAAATACGTGGTGGAAATATAGTATTATACAATATTAGTTGGGGTTTTTTGTAACACAAATTGAACTGTGAGGGGCTAGTTATGTTTTCTATTGGAAACTGGTTTAACAAGGTACACCTGTTAATTGAAATGCATGAAATCCAGCTGACTACCTCATGAAGCTGGTAGAGAGAATGCCAAGTGTGCTGTTATCAAGGCAAAGGGTGGCTACTGAAGAATCTCAAATATAAAATATATTTTGATTTGTTTAACAATTTTTGGGTTACTACATAATTCCATATGTGTTATTTCATAGTTTTGATGTCTTCACTATTATTCTACAATGTATAAAATAGTAAAAATAAAGGAAAACCCTTGAATGAGTAGGTGTGTCCACACTTTTGACTGGTACTGTATGTCTCTTTGACCTGGGTGTCTCTTTGAAGAGGGTTTCCCTGAAGTGAGGACTCCCTATGGGTGAAAGGTCAGGTGCAGAGGGAGAGATGGGTACATGTCATGGAGTCTGTATAAACAGACGTGATGATGGCTGGCTGTCATAACAATACCTCAGGCTCGAGAGAGAGAGAGAGAGAGAGAGAGAGAGAGAGAGAGAGAGAGAGAGAGAGAGAGAGAGAGAGAGAGAGAGAGAGAGAGAGAGAGAGAGAGAGAGAGAGAGAGAGAGAGAGAGAGAGAGAGAGAGAGAGAGAGAGAGAGAGAGAGAGAGAGAGAGAGAGAGAGAGAGAGAGAGAGAGAGAGAGAGAGAGAGAGAGAGAGAGAGAGAGAGAGAGAGAGAGAGAGAGAGAGAGAATCCTCCGTGTACTACGTAGAACACCAAATAATGCATGCAGAGCAGAATTAGGCCGACACCCACTAATTATCAAAATCCATAAAAAGAGCCGTTAAATTCTATAACCACCTAAAAGGAAGCGATTCCCAAACCTTCCACAACAAAGCCATCACCTACAGAGAGATGTACCTGGAGAAGAGTCCACTAAGCAAGCTGGTCCTGGGGCTCTGTTCACAAACACACCCTACAGAGCCCCAGGACAACAGCACAATTAGACCCAACCAAATCATGAGAAAACAAAAAGATAATTACTTGACACATTGGAAAGAATTAACAAAAAAACATAGCAAACTAGAATGCTATTTGGCCCTACACAGAGAGTACACAGCGGCAGAATACCTGACCACTGTGACTGACCCAAAATTAAGGAAAGCTTTGACTATGTACAGACTCAGCGAGCATAGCCTTGCTATTGAGAAAGGCCGCCGTAGGCAGACATGGCTCTCAAGAGAAGACAGGCTATGTGCTCACTGCCCACAAAATGAGGTGGAAACTGAGCTGCACTTCCTAACCTCCTGCCCAATGTATGACCATATTAGAGAGACATATTTCCCTCAGATTACACAGATCCACAAAGAATTCGAAAACAAATCCAATTTTGAAAAACTCCCATATCTACTGGGTGAAATTCCACAGTGTGCCATCAGAGCAGCAAGATTTGTGACCTGTTGCCACGAGAAAAGGGCAACCAGTGAAGAACACGCACCATTGTAAATTACAACCCATATCTATGCTTATTTATTTTATCTTGTGTCCTTTACCATTTGTACATTGTTAAAACACTGTGTATATATATAATATGACATTTGTAATGTCTTTATTGTTTTGAAACTTCTGTATGTGTGATGTCTACTGTTAATTTCTATGGTTTATTTCACTTTATATATTATCTACCTTACTTGCTTTGGCAATGTTAACACATGTTTCCCAAGCCAATAAAGCCCTTGAATTGAAAATTGAATTGAGAGAGAGAGAGAGATGGGTTACTGAAGACACAGAGATAAACCTTTGTCTCTCATTTGTCTCTCATATGAATATAACGGCAAAGCTATTAGTTCTTTGTATTGCTTCTAAGAAAGCAGTGCATGTTCTGGCCTGGTGTTGATCAGTGGGTTGTAACCTGGTTAGGTCGTTCGCAGCATGACTAACAGTACCAACACTGCCATACACACACACACAAACACTCACACTCAATTGTTTTACTATCCTTGTGTGGACCAAATAATTGATTCCTTTTCAAAATCCTATTTTCCCTAACCCTTAACCAAACCCTAACCTTCACTCCAAAACCCTAACTGTAACCCTAAACCTAACCTTAACCCCTGACCCTAATTCTAACCCTAAAACTAACCCCTAAGCCTAAAATAGCCTTTTCCTTGTGGGGACCTGTGAAATGTCCCCACCTGTCCGAATGTTCCTTCTTTTACCATCCGTTTGAGGACTTCTGGTCCCTACAAGAACAGTAAAACCAAAAGCACACACACACCCCAAGTGTGACTCTGACTGATGATGAAGACTGTTGGTCTTAACATCTGGGAGTTAAACGTCTTTACTGCAGCATGACACAGTCCACAAGTATTCATGACGCTATTTGTATAACTACTACTAGTGCCATCTGCAATGTGCACAACTCAGTGTGTGCATGTGACTGTTATGAGTGTGGCCGGGGAGTTTAATGTACTGTATGTTTACGAATAAGGGTGAACTATACTCTCCCTGGGTTGAAGACTACTGTTAAAAAGGAAGGTTGTTTGGTTCCAGAGGGATGATAGAAGGATTGACTTCTCTTTAATGTTCTGCCGCATTTCTTCTCCGGCCTACAAGCTAGAGGTAGTTGTAATCAACTGTACAACACACCCAATGTACCGTAGCCCAGTTTGGTCCACAGAGACCTGTGTGTGTGTGTGTTCATGTTTTACTATAGTTGTGAGTACCATAACACCTCACAAGAGTAGTAAACCAACTAAAGTTCAGAGAAGTGAGGACATTTTGCCGGTCCTCTCGAGTAAAAAGGCTATTTTAGGCTTAGGGTTAAGGTTAGAATTAGGGTTAGGGTTTGAATTAGGGTTAGAGGTTAGGAGTTAGGTTTAGGGATAAGAGGTTAAGTTCAGGGTAAGGGTTATGGGCTAAGGAAAATAGGATTTTGAATGGGAATCATTTGTTGGTCCACAGAAAGTCCTCACAAGTATGGTAAGACATAGATGTGTGTTTGTTTGTTTGTTTGTGTGTGTGTCTGTGTGTCTGCTCCCTCTCTCCCATTCTCTGTGCCTTTATTTTTCTCCTTGTCGCTGAGTCCCTTTTAATGTGCTGAGAGCAAAACAAACTCATTTGCTGAAATATGAACTGTACCAAACCATAAGTACCCTATAAGTTAATGGCCCAGATGTTCCAGATTTCATCAACCAATTCATATATATTTGATCATTTATCATTACAAGTGATTGATTTGACAGATTCATGGTTGGTTTTCTGTTTGAGGGTGGGACCATTGGATGGGTGTGTCAGTTCAATATAACCAATACAATCGAACCAGGTCAAGGGAATCATACACAATAACACAACAGCCATACACACATGCTGTAAACACACAAACGCACACACACATCACGACAACTTTTAAGTACAGAACAATGAACCTCGTCCGCCCACTTCCACCTTTTCTCCCCGTCTTCCCCTGCCCTGTACTGTGCCTCTGATTCTACATTCTGTAAAGATTGTCTCCACATGTTCCTGAGGAGAAACCAGAAAACACACACACACACTCAGTCAGGGTGCAGAAGTCAGTCCTTTGTCAGTCCGGTGTTACCTAATACCAGCCGACATGAAGTGTGTGAACCGAGACTGGCAGTCCTTTATAACGTTACTGTAGGCCTATCGAGAGTTGGACCAACTGAAGCGAGATACGACGTGTTGCTGACACTTTTCTTTATTCATTTCATTACATGTCCATCCTTCCATCCATTCTCTCCCCTCCACCCTAACCCAGTCATTACTCTCTAATGAGAGAACTCTAAACATGTTTCTCATTTTCCAATGTTGACTTTCTCTCTCATTTTCCCTGTTTTTCAACTGTTTCAAACTAATTGCAAACATTTGTTGCTCATTGTTCCCATACATCTAGTTTACAGAGAGGAAAACAGTCCTGTGACAGGCTAGAGTTACAGGAAGAGAGGATGAGAGGATGCCAAGTCAGTTGCACAATTGAATGCATTCAACCGAAATGTGTCTTCCGCATTTAACTCAACTCTTCTGAATCAGAGAGGTGTGGGGGGCTGCCTTAATCGATGTCCACGTCATTAGCGCTCAAGGGCTGAACGGCAGATTTTCACATCTTGCCGGCTCAGGGATTCAAACCAGCGACCTTTCGGTTACTGGTCCAACACTCTTAACCGATAGGCTACCTGGAGAAGGAAGGAGAGGTGTAGATAGGAGGAGAGGTGTAGATAGGGGGAGAGGTGTAGATAGGGGGAGAGGTGTAGATAGGATGAGAGGAGTAGATAGGAGGAGAGGTGTAGATAGGGGGAGAGGAGTAGATAGGGGGAGAGGTGTAGATAGGGGGAGAGGGGTAGATAGGGGGAGAGGTGTAGATAGGAGGAGAGGTGTAGATAGGAGGAGAGGTGTAGATAGGAGGAGAGGTGTAGATAGGAGGAATGGAGTAGAGAGGAGGAGAGGTGTAGATAGGAGGAGAGGTGTAGATAGAGGAGAGGTGTAGATAGGAGGAGAGGTGTAGATAGGGGAGAGGAGTAGATAGGAGGAAAGGTGTAGATAGGGGGAGATGTGTAGATAGGGGGAGAGGTGTAGATAGGGGGAGAGGTGTAGATAGGAGGAGAGGTGTAGATAGGGGAGAGGAGTAGATAGGAGGAGAGGTGTAGATAGGAGGAGAGGTGTAAATAGGGGGAGAGGTGTAGATAGGAGGAGAGGTATAGATAGGAGGAGAGGTGTAGATAGGAGGAGAGGTGTAGATAGGAGGAGAGGTGTAGATAGGAGGAGAGGTGTAGATAGGAGGAGAGGTGTAGATAGGGGGAGAGGTGTAGATAGGAGGAGAGGTGTAGATAGGAGGAGAGGTGTAGATAGGGGGAGAGGAGTAGATAGGGGGAGAGGAGTAGATAGGAGGAGAGGTGTAGATAGGGGGAGAGGTGTAGATAGGAGGAGAGGTGTAGATAGGGGGAGAGGTGTAGATAGGAGGAGAGGTGTAGATGGGGGGAGAGGTGTAGATAGGAGGAGAGGTGTAGATAGGGGGAGAGGTGTAGATAGGAGGAGAGGTGTAGATAGGAGGAGAGGTGTAGATAGGGGGAGAGGTGTAGATAGGAGGAGAGGTGTAGATAGGGGGAGAGGTGTAGATAGGGGGAGAGGTGTAGATAGGAGGAGAGGTATAGATAGGAGGAGAGGTGTAGATAGGGGGAGAGGAGTGGACTGGAGGGTTAGAGAAAGCGGACACAGGCGACAGCAACATCTGGAACACCGATGTATTTTTATGTCTTGTACCAATTACACCATCTCACAGAGAGACCAGAGGGGAGGAGGGGAAGGATGAGGGCAGGTTGTTAACTAACTAACCATAACGCCTGGCTGAGTGGTTCCATTCTCTCTGACGAGTTTCCAGTAGATGAGAGAAACATGGATAAAATAGTGAGTATCAGTAGATCAGAGTAAGCTGAGGCAAAAGACAAAAAACCCACCAATATGACAGGGCTTCAGATGCTGGTTCAATTTTGATATGGGGATGGTTAAGTCATAGATACTACAGCACTGACAGTCAGAGGCCTACTTACCGTTCACCCCTATCAGCCCAGAGCGCACAGAGAGAGAATATACTAAAGATCAGGAGGTAATATTATTTCTCAAACCACAGATGTCAGAAGCACCGTCAGAGAGAGGAGTATGTGCGTGTGTTCACTGTCAGAGACGTCATTGTTTCTCCTCCACTCATCTGACTCACAAGTCGGTTCAACAGCAGATGATGGATGACGACTCCAGGAGATAAAGTTAGTAATTCAAGACAAAGAGTTGATCAGTCCTACATGTCCATGTGTTTTACTCCCTGCCTTTACTGTGGAGCAGTTCACACACACAAGCTCCTGCAGTGTGTATACTGCTGGCCAGATTCTGGTTTCAGTTAACTTCCTGACATTAAACAACTGATCCCCCTTCCTGCCAAGAGAGTTCAAATGCACACGCACACACACACACATGCGCACGCACACACGTCTTACTATAATTCTGAGGACTTTCTGGGGACCAACAATTGATTCCCATTCAAAATCCTATTTTCCTTAACCGCTAACCCTAAACCTTACACTAACCCTAAACTTAACCCTAAACCTAACTCCTAACCTTAACCCTAAACCTAACTCCTAATCTTAACCCTAAACCTAACTCCTAACCTTAACCCCTAATTATAACTCTAATCCCTAACCCTAAAATAGCCTTTTTTACAAGTGAGGATCGGCAAATTGTCCTCACATCTCTGAAGTTTAGTTGCTTTGTATTATTGTGAAGACTTCTGGTACTCACAATTATAGTTTGGGAGCAGAATAAATGCACACCTGGTTAGGTGAGGTGCTGGCTAATGGAGTAGAACACATTAAACAGAAAAGGAGAGCTGCACACTCTAGGAGCTCAGATGCAATCATTTAATACCAATGTTTCGACAGCCAAGCAGTCTTCATCAGGTATAGTAAAACGTGTACACGCGCACACACACACACACACACACTCACACACAGCGGTAATAGCAGGGATACAGCTCATGATCCTTACAGAGCCCCCATGAAAATCAGGCCCCCCAGGCAGTGAGGCTTCTGGGAAGGAAGAGGACCAACGCAGAGCTGCTGGTCTCCACCAGAGAGAAGCTGAATGAATCAATGTGTGTGTGTGTGCGTGCTGCATTTGTGTGTGTTTGTGTGTGTCAAGTCAAATTGCATTTGTCACATGCTTTGTAAACAACAGGTGTAGAGTAACAGTGAAATACTTACACATGAGTCCTTTTCCAACAATGCAGAGTTAAGATAAATCAAAACAATTAAAGAAAACATTTAAATAGTGACAATAAATAAATAAACAGTGAATAACAATGACAAAGTACAAATAACATTGCCAAATACAGGGAGTACCAGTACAGACTGAATGTGCAGGGGTACGAGATAATTGAGGTAGATATGTACACATAGGTAGGGGGTAAAGTGACAAGGTGATTCAGTGCAAGAGAGTTAGTGCAAAAAAGGGTCAGTGCAGGTAGTCCTGGTAGCCATTTGATGAGCTATTTAGCAGTCTTGTTTAGCAGTCTTGTTTGGCAGTCTTGTTTAGCAGTCTTGTTTGGCAGTCTTGTTTAGCAGTCTTGTTTGGCAGTCTTGTTTAGCAGTCTTGTTTGGCAGTTTTATAGCTTGAGGGGTAGAAGCTGTTCAGGGTCCTGTTTGTTCCAGACTTGGTGTATCAGTAATGCTTGCTGTGCACATGTTGGTGTACGCTTGTGTGTGTAAGTGAGCATACAGTGCCTTGCGAAAGTATTCGGCCCCCTTGAACTTTGCGACCTTTTGCCACATTTCAGGCTTCAAACATAAAGATATAAAACTGTATTTTTTTTTTTTTTGTGAAGAATCAACAACAAGTGGGACACAGCTGAAAGTTTAGAGGGACGGCCAGGTCTTGGTAGATTTGCAGTGGTCTGATAGACACAGGTGGATTGTATTTATCATCATTAGTCATTTAGGTCAACATTGGATCATTCAGAGATCCTCACTGAACTTCTGGAGAGAGTTTGCTGCACTGAAAGTAAAGGGGCTGAATAATTTTGCACGCCCAATTTTTCAGTTTTTGATTTGTTAAAAAAGTTTGAAATATCCAATAAATGTCGTTCCACTTCATGATTGTGTTCCACTTTGTTGTTGATTCTTCACAAAAAAATACAGTTTTATATCTTTATGTTTGAAGCCTGAAATGTGGCAAAAGGTCGCAAAGTTCAAGGGGGCCGAATACTTTCGCAAGGCACTGTATGAGAGAGATTGAGAGAGCGAGAAGAGAGAAGAGAGAGCGTGTGTGTGTGTGTGTGTGTGAACCCTGGGGTAGAACTTTTTCTGAGTCAGCGAGGGGTGGAAATGACCTCCTGGATCCAGCTGAGGTTATAGTAGACCTGTGTCTGTGTGCACTATATACTGTAATGTTGTCATAAAAATGACTTACAACTCAACACTACATCTAATGGCAGTATTAAGATACACTGAAACCATACCACTACCCCACAAATACTCTCAATTCAATTAAATGAAACACAATTTTACTAGTATAACATTTAGTACTCTCCCTTTCCATACTCCGTAAGGTTATGATGAGTGCTTTCCCAGGGTTCTTACCACATTCAGAAATAATGTGTGAATCGGATCTGAAATAAATATGCACGCGCACACACACACACACACACACACACACACACACACACACACACACACACACACACACACACACACACACACACACACACACACACACACACACACACACACACACACACACACACACACACACACACACACACACACACAGCTGTCAGGGAAGCTATCTAGAAGCAGAGCTCTCTCTCAGGCCAGTTTGAAACACTTACTGGAAGTAGTCACAGTAACAGTGTGATACATCTGGTCAGACATGAAACCTGTACCTCTGATCAGGAATAATAGCATGAGTTGACCTGTAGTGAGGTACAGAATCTTGACTGTGTCTGAAATGGAAAAAATGAAACCCTATTCCCTTAAACAGCGTTTATGTCAGTGTTTCCTTGGCAACAATCAGCAGGTGGATCAGATTTTAGATCAGGAGTGCCTGGTGGTAAGGAGAGAGGGTGTGAAGGCTGGCAGATATAGACTGGCCTGGGACGTGTGTGTGCGTTTGTGTGTGTCCATGCGTGCGTGTATGTGTATATGTGTTTGTGTGTGTGTCAAATAAAATAAAATGTTACTTGTCACATGCGCTGAATACAACAGGTGCAGACCTTCCAGTGAAATGCTTACACGGTGTGCATGCAATTCTGAGTGTATGCGGTGTGCGTAAGCAGGGAGCTGGCATAGTCCTCCTTATCAGTTATATATAGCATGTTTATTTGAGCATCAAAGAGGAGCAGTGTCAGTGAGATGAGACCTGCGCCAAGCAGATTCTGACGTCTTCCTCAACAGCCCAGAACCCACAACATACTAACCCTGGGGATCGGCAATGGACTGCACATAGTTACTTACACAGAGACCAAGAGACAGAGACCAAGAGAGAGACAGAGCACGCGCGGGAAAGAAACGTTCCTGTTGATTGACGGGTAGCAGGAGTGTAAGGGGGAGGGGGGAGGGGTCTGTCTGGAACAGCTGAAATGGTGGCGTCAGTCAGGACAGGAAGCACCAGGACAGAATTGTGTGTATGTGCAAGCGTGTGTGTGTGTGTGTGTGTATGTGTGTGTGTGTGTGTGTGTGTGTATGTGTGTGTGTGTGTGTGTGTGTCTGGCGTCTGTTGTCTCATTGGTTAAACCTGAGAGCAGTAGAGTCTACAGGACATATTACTTCCTGATTTAAACCTCATAAATTCACAGGGCAGCTTACAACATTACAACAAGCCAACAGAGCAGCAGGACTGAAACAAGCTGTACTACCCTGTCTATTCCTAAACACTATCCTCTTCAGCACTTGATATTTCAAGTAATTGCGATAAGGTCAATGTAATTTAAGCACACACTTGTACATAGTGCCTTCAGAAAGTATTCATACCCATTGACTTACTACACATTTTGTTGTGTTACAGCCTGAATTCAAAATATATTAAATACACACAATACGCCATAATGAGAAAGTGAAAACATGTTTTCAGAATTTTTTTGCACATTTATTGAAAATTATATACAGAAATAAGTATTCACACCCCTGAGCTTTCCACACCTGGATTGTGCAACATTTGCCCATTATTCTTTTCAAAATTCTTCAAGCTCTGTCACACTGGTTGTTGGTCATTACTTAACAACCATTTTCAAGTCTTGCCATAGATTTTCAAGGATATTTAAGTCAAAACTGTAACTCGGACACTCAGGAACATTCACTGTTGTAACGTGTACGCTAATAGTCAGGAAGCAAGTACAGGGAGTGAATTTAATAAATAAACCAACATCGACAAAACAAGAAACACGAGTAGTGTACAGACATGGAACATATAAACAGAAACAATAACGCCTGAGGAAAGAACCAAAGGGAGTGACAGATATAGGGGAGGTCATGGATGGAGTGAGGGAGTCCAGGTGAGTCTCATGTGGCGCAGTTGCGCGTAACGATGGTGACAGGTGTGTGTAATAAAGAGAAAACTGGAGACAACAAGCACCAGAGAGCGAGAGTGGGAGTAGACGTGACAACTCTCTTCTTGGTAAGCAACTCCCGTGTAGATTTGGCCTTATGTTTTAGGTTAGGTCCTGCTGAAAGGTAAATGTATCTTCCAGTGTCTAGTGGAAAACAGACTGAACCAGGTTTTCCTCTAGGATTTCTCCTGTGCTTAACTCCGTTCTGTTTATTTTTTATCCTTTATAGCTCCCCAGCCCTTAATGATTACAAGCATACCTATAACATGATTCAGCCACTACTACGCTTGAAAATATGGAGAGGGGTACTCAGTAATGTGTTGTATTGGATTTCCCCTAAACATAACCCTTTGTATCCAGGACAAAAAGTGAATTGCTTTGACACAGTTTTTGCAGCATTATTTTAGTGCATCGTTGCAAATAGAATGCATGTTTTGGAATATTTGTATTCTGTACAGGCTTCCTTCTTTTCACTCTGTCAATTAGGTTAGTTTTGTGCAGTAAGTACAATGTTGTTGATCTATCCTCAGTTTTCTCCTATCACAGCCATTAAACTCTAACTGTTTTAAAGTCAGCATTGTTGTCACACCCTGACCTTAGAGATCCCTTTTATGTCTCTATTTTGGCTTAGGTGGGGTGGGCATTCTATGTTTTGTGTTCTATGTTTTCTATTTCTGTGTGTTTGGCTGGTTGTGGTTCTCAATCAGAGGAAGCTGTCTATCGTTGTCTCTGATTGAGAATCATACTTAGGTAGCCTTTTCCCACCTGTGTTTTGTGGGAAGTTATTTTCTGTTTTGTGTGTCTGCACCAGACAGAACTGTTTTGTTTTGTTCCACTTTGTGATTTTTTGTTCTAGTGTTCAGTTTGATTAAAAATCATGAACATGTACCACTCTGCACCTTGGTCCTCTTCTTCAAACAGCCGTTACAATTGGCCTCATGGTGAAATCCTTGAGCGGTTTCCTTCCACTCTGGCTACTGAGTTAGGAAGGACCCCTGTAACAACTGGGGTGTATTGATACACCATCCAAAGTGTAATTAATAACTTCTCCATGTTCAAAGGGATTGTCACGGCTTTCATCTGTAGAAGGAGAGGCGGACCAAAATGCAGCGTGGTTGTTATTCATTGTACTTTAATAAAGAAAACTGTACACGAATAAACTAACAAAACAACAAACGTGCAAAAACCTAAAACAGTCCTATCTGGTGAAAAACACAGAGACAGAAACAATCACCCACAAACACACAGTGAAACCCAGGCTACATAAATATGGTTCCCAATCAGAGACAATGACTAACACCTGCCTCTGATTGAGAACCATCTCAGGCCAGACATAGAAATAGACAGACAAGACATCCAACATAGAATGCCCACTCAGATCACACCCTGACCAACCAAAACATAGAAACATACAAAGTAAACTATGGTCAGGGTTTGACAGTACCCCCCCCCCAAGGTGCGGACTCCGGCCGCAAAACCTGAACCTATCGGGGAGGGTCTGGGTGGGCATCTGTCCGCGGTGGCGGCTCTGGTGCTGGACGTGGCCCCCACTTCACCGTAGTCTTCCCCCACCTTGTCCGCTTCCGTGACCTCCTAGCCACGGCAACCCTACTTAATAAAAAGGGACAGAGGGGCAGCTCGGGACAGAGGGGCAGCTCGGGACAGAGGGGCAGCTCGGGACAGAGGGGCAGCTCGGGACAGAGGGGCAGCTCGGGACAGAGGGGCTCTTCAGACTCCGGCAGCAGCGCCAGACAGGCGGGAGACTCCGGGAGCAGCGCCGGACAGGCGGGAGACTCCGGGAGCAGCGCCGGACAGGCGGGAGACTCCGGCAGCACAGGAGAGGAGGAAGGCTCTGGCAGATCCTGGCTGACTGGCGGATCTGGAAGAGTCTGGCTGACTGGCGGATCTGGAAGAGTCTGGCAGACTGGCGGATCTGGAAGAGTCTGGCTGACTGGCGGATCTGGAAGAGTCTGGCAGACTGGCGGATCTGGAAGAGTCTGACAGACTGGCGGATCTGGAAGAGTCTGGCTGACTGGCGGATCTGGAAGAGTCTGGCTGACTGGCGGATCTGGAAGAGTCTGGCAGACTGGCGGATCTGGAAGAGTCTGGCTGACTGGCGGATCTGGAAGAGTCTGGCTGACTGGCGGATCTGGAAGAGTCTGGCTGACTGGCGGATCTGGAAGAGTCTGGCTGACTGGCGGATCTGGAAGAGTCTGGCAGACTGGCGGATCTGGAAGAGTCTGGCAGACTGGCGGATCTGGAAGAGTCTGGCTGACAGGCGGATCTGGAAGAGTCTGGCTCACTGGCGGATCTGGAAGAGTCTGGCTGACTGGCGGATCTGGAAGAGTCTGGCTGACTGGCAGATCTGGAAGAGTCTGGCTGACTGGCTGATCTGGAAGAGTCTGGTTGTCTGGCAGATCTGGAAGAGTCTGGTTGACTGGCAGATCTGGAAGAGTCTGGTTGACCTGCAGATCTGGAAGAGTCTGGTTGACTGGCAGATCTGGAAGAGTCTGGTTGACTGGCGGATCTGGAAGAGTCTGGCTGACTGGCGGATCTGGAAGAGTCTGGCAGACTGGCGGATCTGGAAGAGTCTGGCTGACTGGCGGATCTGGAAGAGTCTGGCTGACTGGCGGATCTGGAAGAGTCTGGCTCACTGGCGGATCTGGAAGAGTCTGGCTCACTGGCGGATCTGGAAGAGTCTGGCTCACTGGCGGATCTGGAAGAGTCTGGCTCACTGGCGGATCTGGAAGAGTCTGGCTGACTGGCAGATCTGGAAGAGTCTGGCTGACTGGCAGATCTGGAAGAGTCTGGCTGACTGGCAGATCTGGAAGAGTCTGGCTGACTGGCTGATCTGGAAGAGTCTGGTTGTCTGGCAGATCTGGAAGAGTCTGGTTGACTGGCAGATCTGGAAGAGTCTGGTTGACTGGCAGATCTGGAAGAGTCTGGTTGACTGGCAGATCTGGAAGAGTCTGGTTGACTGGCAGATCTGGAAGAGTCTGGCTGACTGGTAGATCTGGAAGAGTCTGGCTGAGTGGCGGATCTGGAAGAGTCTGGCTGACTGGCGGATCTGGAAGAGTCTGGCTGACTGGCGGATCTGGAAGAGTCTGGCTGACTGGCGGATCCTGGCAGACTGGCAGCTCTGGCTGCTTCATGCTGACTGGCGGCTCTGGCTGCTCCATGCTGACTGGCAGCTCTGGCGGCTTCTTTTTGACTGGCAGCTCTGGCGGCTTCTTGTTGACTGGCAGCTCTGGCTGCTCCATGCAGACTGGCAGCTCTGGCAGCTCCTTGCAGACTGGCAGCTCCTTGCAGACTGCCAGCTCCTTGCAGACTGACAGCTCCTTGCAGACTGGCAGCTCCTTGCAGACTGGCAGCTCCTTGCAGACTGGCAGCTCCTTGCAGACTGGCAGCTCATTGCAGACTGGCAGCTCCTTGCAGACTGGAAGCTCCATGCAGACTGGCAGCTCTGGCTGTTCCATGAAGACTGACAGCTCTGGCTGTTCCATGCAGACTGGCAGCTCTGGCTGCTCCATGCAGACTGACAGCTCTGGCTGCTCCATGCAGACTGGCAGCTCTGGCTGCTCCATGCAGACTGGCAGCTCTGGCTGCTCCATACAGGCTGGCAGCTCTGGCTGCTCCATGCAGGCTGGCAGCTCTGGCTGCGCTAAACAGGCAGGAGACTCCGGCAACGCTGTAGAGGTGGAAGGCTCTGGCTGCGCTGAACAGGGGGGAGACTCCGGCAGCGCAGGAGAGGAGGAAGGCTCCGGCAGCGCTGGAGAGGCGGTGGCGCACTGTAAGCCTGGTGCGGGGAGCTGCCATCGGAGGGCTGATGTGTGGAGGTGGCACAGGATGGGCTAGACCGTGAAGGCGTACTGGAGATCTTGAGAGCAGTGCTGGCACAGGATGTGCAAGGCTAGGGAGGTGCACAGGAGGCCTGGTGCGTGAGTCTGGCACCAACTTCCCCAGCCGACTAACACGCACCTCAGGACGAGTATGGAGCGCTGACCCAGGTGCCATCAAATCCCTGACACGCTCCGTCGGGCGAATTCCATACTTAAAGCACCAACACAGCAACTCCCTCATTACTCTCTCCTCCAATTTCCCCATTAACTCCTTCACAGTCTCTGTTTCACTCACCTCCAACACCGGCTCTGGTTCTGGTCTCCTCCTTGGCTCCTCACGATAAACAGGGAGAGTAGGCTCAGGTCTGACTCCTGACTCTGCCACACTCTCCCTGAGACCCCCCCCCCAAGATTTTTTTGGGGCTGACTCTCGGGCTTCCATCCGCGTCACCGTGCTGCCTCCTCATACCGGCGCCTCTCCTCTTTCACCGCCTCCAGTTCTTCTTTGGGACGGCGATATTCTCCAGGCTGAGCCCAGGGTCCTTCTCCGTCTAATTCGTCCTCCCATGTCCATTCCTCTCTTTGTTGCTCCGCTTGGTCCTGTTGTGGTGGGTGATTCTGTCACGGCTTTCGTCTGTAGAAGGAGAGGCGGACCAAAATGCAGCGTGGTTGTTATTCATTGTACTTTAATAAAGAAAACTGTACACGAATAAACTAACAAAACAACAAACGTGTGAAAACCTAAAACAGTCCTATCTGGTGAAAAACACAGAGACAGGAACAATCACCCACAAACACACAGTGAAACCCAGGCTACCTAAATATGGTTCCCAATCAGAGACAATGACTAACACCTGCCTCTGATTGAGAACCATATCAGGCCAGACATAGAAATAGACAAACAAGACATCCAACATAGAATGCCCACTCAGATCACACCCTGACCATCCCAAAACATAGAAACATACAAAGTAAACTATGGTCAGGGTGTGACAGGGATATTTCATGTATTTTTTTTTTTTTTTACCCATTTACCAATAGGCACCCTTCTTTACGAGGCATGGGAAAACCTCCCTGGTCTTTATGGTTGAATCTTTGTTTAACTGAGGGATCTTACAGATAATTATATATGTGCGATACAGAGATGAGGTAGTCATTCCAAAATCATGTTAAACACTATTATTGCACACAGAGTGAGTCCATCCAACTTACTATGTAACTTGTTCAGCATATTTTTACACCTGAACCTAGTTAGCTTGCCATAACAAAGGGGTTGAACACTTATTGACTCAAGACATTTCAGCTTTTCATTTTTTATGAATTAGTTCAACTTTTGAAAAACACAATTCCACTTTAATGTTTTAGGGTATTGTGCGTAGGCCAGTAACAAAAACAAATCTAACTGTAATCAATTTTAAATTCAGGTCGTAAGACAACAATATGTGGAAAAAGTCAAGGGGTATGAATACTTTCTGAAGGCACTGTACATACGCACACATACACACTTAAACCCAGCAAGACCACTCACGCACCCACAGGGAGTTCCAATATGAATGTTTGTTTGGCTTGATCCCCTGTAGTTGTGATTAAATCTCTGTAATTACGTGGTGCTTATTTCACTGAAATGGTCTGTATTTCCCAACGAGCAGCTTTGTGTAGACAGACGTAGTTATAATGTAATGTGTGGAGTGGATCATTATACTGGTCAGGATACATCCATCATTTGCTAGCAGGTTTGAGACATTTGGCAACAGCTGAAATGTGAACATTCAATTAAACAATCTGAAATGAAATAGTGTCATTGTCTTGAAGACCTCTCTGGTTCTACCTTGTGTTTTTTTCATTTGAGAAAGTCCCAATAAGAAGTCAATTATCTGCAGACAGTATTTCTCAAGACAAACACAATATAGTGTAGAACGCTCATCTGGGTTACAACATCTATTGTTTGCGTATATGTGTGTGCGCGCGTGGGTTTGTGATTCCAGACACATGTTTCTGAGAGAGTCACTCCTTTAGGTGGACAGAGTTTACCCTGTGTGTCACCTGTGTGACCTAACCAGCAACATGTAGACTGAGAGCTCGTCTCTTTCTCCGGTTGAAGTAAATGTAGAAAGGAGGGGTGTGATGAAACTAACGCTCTCTCCTCTGACACACACAAACATAGACACGCACACACAGGCACAAGCACACACAAACTTACACATGTATTCACCAATTCCCTGGAGTATAGGATGGAAAACACAATTTAACGTGGCCAGGTTTCAGACAAAACAAGGAAGTTCCTAAAGGTTCTCTGTGTGTGTGTGTCTGTGTGTGTCTGTGTTTGTATGAATTTTTCCAGAAAGTTTTGAGGAACGCAGCTCCCAGAAGATGTTTTCGAAACGTTAACATCGTCTGAAATGTCCTCCAATCTCATCCTCCCCATCCAAGACACACACACATATCCTCCCTCTCCCTCCCCAGGATGAGATGCTGTCACCCAGTTGAGGCAACAGAGATTGTATTAGTGTCAGGTAGTGAGAGGAGAAAGGTAATTATTAAAGGAATGACTGACCAGCTCGCAGCAGACTGTGAAGTCCCCCAGGGAGGAGGGAGGACAGATTTAATGTTGTTGACTGTCACCTTCTGTAAAAGGATCCTCTACTCTCATTGTTTATCTGACTCGAAAGGGGGAGACAATTGTGGGAATAAAGGAGAGAAAGTGCGAGAGGCAGATGGACAGCGCAACAGGGGAGAGGAGTTCAGTAGATGGAGAGGGGGTAGAGAGAGAGCGAGAGAGGGGGGGGGGAGACTTGCCAGACAGACCCCAACACTAACAGGAAGCTGCTCTACTGCTGGGCTCCTGAAGTTCCCATGGTGATCAGAGCATGACTTCTTTACCTTTCACCCTTGACCCCAACCCCTGATCATAACCTATATGGACCCTCAATGCTCTGAGTGTGTGAGGAATGTCTATCAGTCAGGAAACCCAGCAAGTATCAACAAACACACCACGTCATATAGTGGATGTAAAGAGTAAATTTATTTGAAATAAAACACTGCCTGGGGATGCTGTTAAACGTTTATTAGATTGTGAAATAGAGTTGAAGCTATGGTATGGTTTTTCATATTGGTGTTTGCTGTTGAGAGCCAAGGTTATGTGCTTTCTTATTGACTAAAACAATGCATTTTCTCTGGGAGAGACACATATACAGTTGAAGTCGGAAGTTTACATACACTTTAGCCAAATACATTTCAACTCAGTTTTTCACAATTCCTGACATTTAATCCTAGTAAGAATTCCCTGTATTAGGTCAGTTAGGATCACCACTTTATTTTAAGAATGTGAAATGTCAGAATAATAGCAGAGAGAATGATTTATTTCAGCTTTTATTTCTTTCATCACATTCCCAGTGGGTCAGAAGTTTACATACACTGAATTAGTATTTGTTAGCATTGTCTTTAAATTGTTTAACATGGGTCAAATGTTTTGGGTAGCTTTCCACAAGCTTCCCACAATAAGTTGGGTGAATTTTGGCCCATTCCTCCTGACAGAGCTGATGTAACTGAGTCAAGTTTGTAGGCCTCCTTGCTCACACACGCTTTTTCAGTTCTGCCCACAAATGTTGTATAGGATTGAGGTCAGGGCTTTGTGATGGCCACTCCAATACCTTGACTTTGTTGTCCTTTGTTGTCCATTTTGCCACAACTTTGGAGGTCTGCTTGGGGTCATTGTCCATTTGGAAGACCCATTTGTGACCAAGCTTTAACTTCCTGACTGATGTCTTGCGATGTTGCTTCAATATATCCACATAATTTTCCTTCCTATTTTGTGAAGTGTACCAGTCCCTCCTGCATGAAAGCACCCCAACAACATGATGCTGCCACTCCCATGCTTCACAGTTGGGATGGTGTTCTTTGGCTTGCAAGCCTCCCTCTTTTCCCTCCAAACATAATGATGGTTATTATGGCCAAACAGTTCTATTTTTGTTTCATCGGACCAGAGGACATTTCTCCAAAAAGTACAATCTTTTCCCCCATGTGCAGTTGCAAACCGTAGTCTGGCTTTTATATGGAGGTTTTGGAGCAGTGTCTTCTTCCTTGCTGAGCGGCCTTTCAGGTTGTGTTGATATTGGACTCGTTTTACTGTGGATATAGATACTTTTGTACCTGTTTCCTCCAGCATCTTCACAAGATTCTTTGCTGTTGTTCTGGGATTGATTTGCACTTTTCGCACCAAAGTATGTTCATCTCTAGGAGACAGAACACATCTCCTTCCTGAGCAGTATGACGGCTGCATGGTTCCACGGTGTTGATACTTGCATACTATTGTTTGTACAGATGAACGTGGTACCTTCAGGCGTTGGGAAATTGCTCCCAAGGATGAACCAGACTTGTGGAGGTCGACAGTTTCTTTTCATAGGTCTTGGCTGATTTCTTTTGATTTTCCCATGATGTCAAGCAAAGAGCCACTGAGTTTGAAGGTAGGCCTTGAAATACATCCACAGGTACACCTCCAATTGACTCAAATTATGTCAATTAGCCTATCAGAAGCTTCTAAAGCCATGACATAATTTTCTGGAATTTTCCAAACTTTTTAAAGGCACAGTCAACTTGTGTATGTAAACTTCTGACCCAGTGGAATTGTGATACAGTGAATTATACAGTGGGGTAAAAAAGTATTTAGTGAGCCACCAATTGTGCAAGTTCTCCCACTTAAAAAGATGAGAGAGGCCTGTAATTTTCATCATAGGTACACTTCAACTATGACAGACAAAATGAGAAAAAGAATTCCAGAAAATCACATTGTAGGATTTTTAATGAATTTATTTGCAAATTATGGTGGAAAATAAGTATTTGGTCACCTACAAACAAGCAAGATGTCTGGCTCTCACAGACCTGTAACTTCTTCTTTAAGAGGCTCCTCTGTCCTCCACTCGTTACCTGTATTAATGGCACCTGTTTGAACTTGTTATCAGTATAAAAGACACCTGTCCACAACCTCAAACAGTCACACTCCAAACTCCACTATGGCCAAGACCAAAGAGCTGTCAAAGGACACCAGAAACAAAATTGTAGACCTGCACCAGGCTGGGAAGACTGAATCTGCAATAGGTAAGCAGCTTGGTTTGAAGAGATCAACTGTGGGAGCAATTATTAGGAAATGGAAGACATACAAGACCACTGATAATCTCCCTCGATTTGGGGCTCCACGTAAGATCTCACCCCGTGGGGTCAAAATGATCACAAGAACGGTGAGCAAAAATCCCAGATCCACATGGGGGGACCTAGTGAATGACCTGCAGAGAGCTGGGACCAAAGTAATAAAGCCTACCATCAGTAACACACTACGCCGCCAGGGACTCAAATCCTGCAGTGCCAGATGTGTCCCCCTGCTTAAGCCAGTACATGTCCAGGCCTGTCTGAAGTTTGCTAGAGAGCATTTGGATGATCCAGAAGAAGATTGGGAGAATGTCATATGGTCAGATGAAACCAAAATATAAACTTTTGGTAAAAACTCAACTCGTCGTGTTTGGAGGACAAAGAATGCTGAGTTGCATCCAAAGAACACCATACCTACTGTGAAGCATGGGGGTGGAAACATCATGCTTTGGGGCTATTTTTCTGTAAAGGGACCAGGACAACTGATCCGTGTAAAGGAAAGAATTAATGGGGCCATGTATTGTGAGATTTTGAGTGAAAACCTCCTTCCATCAGCAAGGGCATTGAAGATGAAACGTGGCTGGGTCTTTCAGCATGACAATGATCCCAAACACACCGCCCGGGCAACGAAGGAGTGGCTTCGTAAGAAGCATTTCAAGGTCCTGGAGTGGCCTAGCCAGTCTCCTGATCTCAACCCAATAGAAAATCTTTGGAGACAGTTGAAAGTCCGTATTGCCCAGCAACAGCCCCCAAACATCACTGCTCTAGAGGAGATCTGCATGGAGGAATGGGCCAAAATACCAGCAACAGTGTGTGAAAACCTTCTGAAGACTTACAGAAAACATTTGACCTCTGTCATTGCCAACAAAGGGTATATAACAAAGTATTGAGATAAACTTTTGTTATTAAAATACTTATGTTCCACCATAATTTGCAAATAAATTCATAAAAAATCCTACAATGTGATTTTCTGGATTTTTCTTTTCTCATTTTGTCTGTCATGGTTGAAGTGTACCTATGATGAAAATTACAGGCCTCTCTCATCTTTTAAGTGGGAGAACTTGCACAATTGGTGGCTGACTAAATACTTTTCTGCCCCACTGTAGGTGAAATAATCTGTCTGTAAACAATTTTTGGAAAATTTACTTGTGTCATGCATAAAGTAGATATCCTAACTGACTTGCCAAAACTACAATTTGTTAACAAGAAATTTGTGGAGTGGTTGAAAAACGAGTTTTAATGACTCCAACCTAAGTGTATGTAAACTTCTGACTTCAACTGTATATTATAATTTGTTTAATTTGTTCAGAATTAGTTACAATGAAATTGAGTGTTACTGTAAAAACAACAGGAAAGAGGCTGTTTGGTGTTAGAGACAGGCATAGACAGGGCTGAGTTTTAGGGGGTTAACTTAGGGTTAGGATTCAGGAGATAGAGGTTAGTTACAGAGTGAGACTGAGGGCTGAGGTTTAGGGGGTTAGCTTAAGGTTAGGATTCAGGAGATAGAGGTTAGTTACAGAGTGAGACTGAGGGCTGAGGTTTAGGGGGTTAGCTTAAGGTTAGGATTCAGGAGATAGAGGTTAGTTACAGAGTGAGACTGAGGGCTGAGGTTTAGGGGGTTAGCTTAAGGTTAGGATTCAGGAGATAGAGGTTAGTTACAGAGTGAGACTGAGGGCTGAGGTTTAGGGGGATAGGGTTTAGGTGGTTAGGGTTGGAGACAGAGAGAGACTGTGGGCTCAGTGGTCAGATTTAACCAGTATGCAGGATGTCTGATTTGGAGCAGCCCATCCATCCATGGGCCTCAGGGAGTAAAGGTTCTAAAATTGGTTCATAATTGAAGGCAGCTTTTGTTTCATCCGCTCCCCCTCCCTCTCTCCTCTCTCTCTATCTCTTTTCCGCTCTCATCATTTCCTCTCCGCTCCCCTCCCTCTCTCCTCTCTCGCTATCTCTCCTCCGCTCTCATCCTTTCCTCTCCCCTCCCTCTCATTCTCTCTCAATCTCTCTCTCTCGCCCCTCTGCTTTCATCCTCTCAGCTTCCCCTTCCTCTCTCTCTCTCCGCTCTTCTCTTTCCTTCTTCAGATGTCCAGCTCTATCGCTGAACTTTCTTTACACTTGTCAGGTCAAACCTTTGTCATAATATTAACCAGAATAGATAATAATACTTTCATTGACTTACTGTACATTCAAATCAAACCAAATAAAATTTTATTTGTCACATACACATGGTTAGCAGATGTTAATGCGAGTGTAGCGAAATGCTTGTGCTTCTAGTTCCGACAATGCAGTAATAACCAACAAGTAATCTAACTAACAATTTCTAAACTACTGTCTTATACACAGTGTAAGGGGATAAAGAATATGTACATAAGGATATATGAATGAGTGATGGTACAGAGCAGCATAGGCAAGATACAGTAGATGGTATCGAGTACAGTATATACATATGAGATGAGTATGTAAACAAAGTGGCATAGTTAAAGTGGCTAGTGATACATGTATTACATAAGGATGCAGTCGATGATATAGAGTACAGTATATACGTATGCATATGAGATGAATAATGTAGGGTAAGTAACATTATAAGGTAGCATTGTTTAAAGTGGCTAGTGATATATTTACATCATTTCCCATCAATTCCCATTATTAAAGTGGCTGGAGTTGAGTCAGTGTCAGTGTGTTGGCAGCAGCCACTCAATGTTAGTGGTGGCTGTTTAACAGTCTGATGGCCTTGAGATAGAAGCTGTTTTTCAGTCTCTCGGTCCCAGCTTTGATGCACCTGTACTGACCTCGCCTTCTGGATGATAGCGGGGTGAACAGGCAGTGGCTCGGGTGGTTGATGTCCTTGATGATCTTTATGGCCTTCCTGCAACATCGGGTGGTGTAGGTGTCCTGGAGGGCAGGTAGTTTGCCCCCGGTGATGCGTTGTGCAGACCTCACTACCCTCTGGAGAGCCTTACGGTTGAGGGCGGAGCAGTTGCCGTACCAGGCGGTGATACAGCCCACCAGGATGCTCTCGATTGTGCATCTGTAGAAGTTTGTGAGTGCTTTTGGTGACAAGCCGAATTTCTTCAGCCTCCTGAGGTTGAAGAGGCGCTGCTGCGCCTTCTTCACGATGCTGTCTGTGTGAGTGGACCAACCTATTTGGGCAGTAAGCAAATTGGAGTGGGTCTAGGGTGTCAGGTAGGGTGGAGGTGATATGGTCCTTGACTAGTCTCTCAAAGCACTTCATGATGACGGAAGTGAGTGCTACGGGGCTGTAGTCGTTTAGCTCAGTTACCTTAGCTTTCTTGGGAACAGGAACAATGGTGGCCCTCTTGAAGCATGTGGGAACAGCAGACTGGTATAGGGATTGATTGAATATGTCCGTAAACACACCAGCCAGCTGGTCTGCGCATGCTCTGAGGGCGCGGCTGGGGATGCCGTCTGGGCCTGCAGCCTTGCGAGGGTTAACACGTTTAAATGTTTTACTCACCTCGGCTGCAGTGAAGGAGAGACCGCATGTTTCCGTTGCAGGCCGTGTCAGTGGCACTGTACTGTCCTCAAAGCGGGCAAAAAAGTTATTTAGTCTGCCTGGGAGCAAGACATCCTGGTCTGTGACTGGGCTGGATTTCTTCCTGTAGTCCGTGATTGACTGTAGACCCTGCCACATGCCTCTTGTGTCTGAGCCGTTGAATTGAGATTCTACTTTGTCTCTGTACTGACGCTTAGCTTGTTTGATAGCCTTACGGAGGGAATAGCTGCACTGTTTGTATTCAGTCATGTTACCAGACACCTTGCCCTGATTGAAAGCAGTGGTTCGCGCTTTCAGTTTCACGCGAATGCTGCCATCAATCCACGGTTTCTGGTTAGGGAATGTTTTAATCGTTGCTATGGGAACGACATCTTCAACGCACGTTCTAATGAACTCACTCGCACACCGAATCAGCGTATTCGTCAATGTTGTTATCTGACGCAATACGAAACATGTCCCAGTCCACGTGATGGAAGCAGTCTTGGAGTGTGGAGTCAGCTTGGTCAGACCAGCGTTGGACAGACCTCAGCGTGGGAGCTTCTTTTTTAAGTTTTTGTCTGTAGGCGGGTATCAGCAAAATGGAGTCGTGGTCAGCTTTTCCGAAAGGGGGCGGGGCAGGGCCTTATATGCGTCGCGGAAGTTAGAGTAACAGTGATCCAAGGTTTTTCCACCCCTGGTTGCGGAATCGATATGCTGATAAAATTTAGGGAGTCTTGTTTTCAGATTAGCCTTGTTAAAATCCCCCGCAACAATGAATGCAGCCTCCGGATAAATGGTTTCCAGTTTGCAAAGAGTTAAATAAAGTTCGTTCAGAGCCATCGATGTGTCTGCTTGGGGGGGGGGATATATACTGCTGTGATAATAATCGAAGAGAATTCTCTTGGTAGATAATGCGGTCTACATTTGATTGTGAGGAATTCTAAATCAGGTGAACAGAAGGATTTGAGTTCCTGTATGTTTCTTTCATCGCACCATGCCTCGTTAGCCATAAGGCATACACCCCCACCCCTCTTCTTACCAGAAAGGTGTTTGTTTCTGTCGGCGCGATGCGTGGAGAAACCCGTTGGCTGCACCGCTTCGGAAAGCGTCTCTCCGGTGAGCCATGTTTCCGTGAAGCACAGAACGTTACAGTCTCTGATGTCCCTCTGGAATGCTACCCTTGCTCGGATTTCATCAACCTTGTTGTCAAGAGACTGGACATTGGCAAGAAGAATGCTAGGAAGTGGGGCACGATGTGCCCGTTTCCGTAGTCTGACCAGAAGACCGCCTCGTTTCCCTCTTTTTCTGAGTCGTTTTTTTGGGTCGCTGCATGCGATCCATTCCGTTGTCCTGTTTGTAAGGCAGAACACAGGATCCGCGTCGCGAAAAACATATTCTTGGTCGTACTGATGGTGAGTTGACGCTGATCTTATATACAGTAGTTCTTCTCGACTGTATGTAATGAAACCTAAGATGACCTGGGGTACTAATGTAAGAAATAACACGTAAAAAAACAAAAAACTGCATAGTTTCCTAGGAACGCGAAGCGAGGCGGCCATCTCTGTCGGCGCCGGCATCTATTGACCAAACACACTGTAGAGATCCAAGGCATATTGCATACAATGGAAGTTTTCCAAACTCAAGTTAGAAGCCAAAATTCTCACATACTGAACCAACCTCCATATTTGTGCATGCCGCTACTATGAAAAGCTACCTTTAAAAAGCATTAAGAAATCTAAATATCTGCTGAAACTGTATAAACGTTACTTCTACACTGACCTGGACACAGACTTCTGCAGCAATGTTATATAACTGAGTGGTCTTAGTGTAGCAAGAGAAAGGGTCTGTTTTCTCACTCCTAACCAGAGGGTTGTCATCTTTAATCTCTGTGTGTGTGTGTGTGTGTGTGTGTGTGTGTGTGTGTGTGTGTGTGTGTGTGTGTGTGTGTGTGTGTGTGTGTGTGTGTGTGTGTGTGTGTGTGTGTGTGTGCGTGTGCGGGATCTCTGAACATTGCTAACAGAGGGTCAGAGTGTGTGTGAGAGTGGAGTTTGAAGAAATGCTTAGATCATGTTTGTCTTGACTGCCTGAGCTTCCTGACCCCCAGAACCCATCTCACATCTTCAAAGGGCCTGAAGTGAGACACACACACATGCGAACACGCAGGCACGCACATACACTTCTTCAAAAGGTCCGTAGATGTGCGAGAGAAGCAGGGGTACTGATACGTTCAGTCATATATAACTACAGGTAACTGCCAAAATAAAGAAAACACTAACATATAGGGTCTAAATAGGGCACCACAAGCCAGAGCTGTTTTAATGCACCTCGACATAGATTCTACAAGTGTCTAAAACTATTGGAGGGATACAACCCCAGAAATTCCATAAATTGGTGTTTTGTTGATGGTGGTGGAAAACGCTGTCTCAGGCACCACTCCAGAATCTCCAATAAGTGTTCAATTGGGTTGCAATCTGGTGACTGACACACTAGAGCCCTGCATGGGCATGAATTTTAAGCCTGAGCCCTACCCATGCCCGCGACATTCAGGCCCTACCCTACCCAGGCCCGATTGCTTCTGCCAAATTTAAAGCCCGCCCTGCCCGAAACCAGAAATAACTTTCTCCGTTAATAAATCCATTAGCTGCTCCTCTCTGTCTGTCTGCCACTCACTCCCTGCATCCAGCTCACTTTGCATGCACTCTGCTCATGGCTGTTCTTGGGCTGCAGCCCAAAAAGGCTCCGCTCGGGCTGCTCTGCTCAATGACGAGACATGAGAAAGCAGTGGGCTGTTAGCTAAATTAGCACAGGAATTAAACCATCAGCATGTATTGATCACATTTTTACTAACGCTGCAGATATTTGCTTTAAAGCAGTATCCAAATCCATAGGATGTAGTGATCACAATATAATAGCCATATAACCAATATAATAGCCAATAGCCTAATATTGTGTATAAGAGGTCATACAAGAAGTTTTGGAGTGATTCATATGTTGATGATGTAAAGAATATTTGCTGATCTGTGGTGTACACTTGACGCATTTATGAAACTGGGATGAGGCAAAAGGTATGGCAATTAAGTCTGGCAGCCCAACTGATTGGCAAACATACTGCAAATTAAGAAATCATGTGATTAAACTAAAGAAAAAGAAACTACACTATGAAACAAAGATAAATTATATAAAGAATGATATTAACTGCAACACTCAACCAAGAGCTGCAATTCGTTTCAGAGTGAGTGGCAAGGAATAAGTTAGCCCTAAATATTTCTAAAACTAAATACATTGTATTTGGAACAAAACATTCACTAAACCCTAAACCTCAACTAAATCTTGTTATAAATAATGTGGAAATTGAGCAAGTTGAGATCAAATCAAATCAAAGTTGATTTGTCACGTGCGCTAAATACAACAGGTGTAGACCTTACAGTGAAATGCTTACTTACAGGCGCTAACCAATAGTGCAAAAAAGGTATTAGGTGAACAATAGATAGGTAAAGAAATAAAACAACAGTAAAAAGACAGGCTATATACAGTAGCGAGGCTATAAAAGTAGCGAGGCTACATACAGACACCGGTTAGTCAGGCTGATTGAGGTAGTATGTACATATAGATATGGTTAAAGTGACTATGTATATATGATGAATAGAGAGTAGCCGTAGCGTAAAAGAGGGGTTGGTGGGTGGTGGGTGGGACACAATGCAGATAGCCCGGTTAGCCAATGTGCGGGAGCACTGGTTGGTCGGCCCAATTGAGGTAGTATGCACATGAATGTATAGTTAAAGTGACTATGCATATATGATAAACAGAGAGTAGTAGCAGCGTAAAAAGAGGGGTTGGGGGAGGGGGGAGGGGGGAACAAAATGCAAATAGTCTGGGTAGCCATTTGATTACCTGTTCAGGAGTCTCATGGCTTGGGGGTAAAAACTGTTGAGAAGCCTTTTTGTCCTAGACTTGGCACTCCGGTAACGCTTGCCATGCGTTAGTAGAGAGAACAGTCTATGACTGGAGTGGCTGGGGTCTTTGACAATTTTTAGGGCCTTCCTCTGACACCGCCTGGTGTAGAGGTCCTGGATGGCAGGAAGCTTTGCCCCAGTGATGTACTGGGCCGTAGGTACTACCCTCTGTAGTGCCTTGCGGTCAGAGGCCAGCAATTGGCAGTGATGCAACCAGTCAGGATGCTCTTGATGTTGCAGCTGCAGAACCTTTTGAGGATCTGAGGACCCATGACAAATCTTTTTAGTTTCCTGAGGGGGAATAGGCTTTGTCGTGCCATCTTCAAGACTGTCTTGGTGTGTTTGGACCATTCTAGTTTGTTGTTGATGTGGACACCAAGGAACTTAAAGCTCTCAACTTGCTCCACTTCAGCCCCATCAATGAGAATGGGGGTGTCCTCCTATTCCTGTAGTCCAGAATAATCTCCTTAGTCTTGGTTACGGTGAGGGATAGGTTGTTATTCTGGCACCACCCGGCCAGGTCTCTGACTTCCTCCCTATAGGCTGTCTCGTCGTTGTCGGTGATCAGGCTGACCACTGTTGTGTCGTCTGCAAACTTAATGATGGTGTTTGAATCATGCCTGGCCATGCAGTCGTGGGTGAACAGGGTGTACAGGAGGGGGCAGAGCATGCACCCCTGGGGAGTTCCAGTGTTGAGGATCAGTGTGGCAGATGTGTTGCTACCTACCCTCACCACCTGGGGGCGGCCCGTCAGGAAGTCTAGGATCCAGTTGCAGAGGGAGGTGTTCAGTCCCAGGGTCCTTAGCTTAGTGATGAGCTTTGAGGGTGCTATGGTGCTGACCGCTGAGATGTAGTCAATGAATAGCATTCTCACATAAGTGTTCCTTTTGTCCAGGTGGGAAAAGGCAGTGTGGAGTGCAATAGAGATTGCATCATCTGTGGATCTGATTGGGTGGTATGCAAATTGGAGTGGGTCTAGGGTTTCTGGGATAATGTTGTTGATGTGAGCCATTACCAAAGCACTTCATGGCTACAGACGTGAGTGCTACTGCTTGGAGTAACACTAGATTGTAAACTGTCATGATCAAAACATTTTGATGCAGTAGTAGCTAAGATGGGGAGACGTCGGTCTATAGTAAAGCTATACTCTGCCTTCTTAACAACACCATCAACGAGGCAGGTCCTACAGGCCCTAGTTTTGTCGCACCTGGACTACTGCTCAGTCATCTGGTCAGGTGCCACAAAAAAGGACTTAGGAAAATTGCAATTGGCTCAGAACAGGGAAGCACAGCTGGCCCTTGGATGTACATAGAGAGCTAATTAATAATATGCATGTCAATCTCTCCTGGCTGAAAGTGAAGGAGAGATTGACTTCATCACTACTTTTATTTATGTTGAATGCACTGAGCTGTCTGTCTAAACTACTGGCACACAGCTCAGACACCCATGCATACCCCACAAGACATGCTACTAAAATTAGATTTAAAAAACAGATAAAATACACCTTATGGAACAGCAGGGACTGTGAAGCAACAGAAACATTGGCACAGACAAATGCATACACACACACACATACACGCACACACACACACAATAACATACGCACTATGCATACACATGGATTTAGTACTGTAGACATGTGGTAGTGGTGGAGTAGGGGCCTGAGGGCACACAGTGTGTTGTGAAATCTGTGAATGTATTGTAATGTTTTAAAATAGTTTAAACTGCCTTCATTTTGCCGGACCCCAGGAAGAGTAGCTGGGGGATCCATATAAATACAAAGAACATGATTATATTCTTGTCTTATATTTGACCGGGTTGAAGCACTTCTGACACCATGTTATGATCTGAGTCAGATATGACTGTACTGGGCAGCAGAGCACGTGCAAATGGCTCAGCTTCAAAATGTTTGTGATCAATTTAGTGACACCGGAGTCTTACCCGCACCCTAGTTATTGATGAAAAAACATCTCCTCTTCTAGCCATGGTACCCAAAATAATGGGCGACTGGGCATTTTTATGTGGCCCTAAGCATGATGGGATGTTAATTGCTTAATTAACTCAGGAACCAATTCTGTGTGGAATCACCTGCTTTCAATATACTTTGTATCCCTCATCAAGTGTTCCCATTATTTTGGCAGTTGCCTGTACATGTCCTATCGCTGGTCCTGGAGATTTTTTATATTTTTTATATCCCGAACTGCTGACTGAGCATGACATGTGTCCTGTGCTTTACATTACCTACAGAATGTCAAGTGCATTAGCTGAGGTATGTGTTATGCTGTGTTCGTGTCTTTGAGGTCAAGGGGTCTCCACGGTGAGGACAGTCTGTAATTCCCTTCAACATGTCATTGGTTAATATTGACTTCCATTTTGAAAAAAGGTTGTTCGCACACCTTATATAGTCCACCATGGCAAAGGTGGGCCATGTTATATATGCAGGGTGCCTCTCTTTAGGTTATTTTTATTTGAAAGAGTGTTGTTGACTTATGAAGTTCCACTATGTGTTTCATGAATACGGTTCTGATGACGTTTGGATAGATAATTTAGCGAAGTTCTGCTGGTAATCACAGTGAGATATACAGAATGGCTCTCTTTAGCTCTTCTGAGAATCACAATGAGATATATAGTGTGACTCTGCTGGTAATCACAGTGAGATATATGGCTCTGCTGGTAATCACAGTGAGATATTTGGCTCTGCTGGTAATCACAGTGAGATATACAGTATGGCTCTCCTTTGCTCTGCTGGTAACCATCATCTGCTGCGGTTCTCTCTGTTCCCTCTGAGGAACCGGAACTAAGCCGGAACAGAACCCCAACTGAGTTAGAACAGCGGTGTGTGATCAGAGCAGAGTTTTAACCTCTTTAGACACAGACATCAGTAACACACACCAGAGGCCAAAAATGACACGCCTGACTCTGCTAGCCAATGAGAAACCAGCGAGGCTTTGTCCCCCACCGAGGGTCCTGACACACGTTTCGAGCCTTGCGAAACATTGTGCTCTGCCTCCCAGCCAATGACTCAACGCAGAACCATGAAAACAAAATTGAAGAAACATCTACAGTGCCTTCAGAAAGTATTCACACCCCTTGAGAGCCTGATTATAAATTTGATTAGATTTGTTTTGTCATTGGCCTACCCACAATACCAAATAATGTCAAAGTAGAGTTATGTTTTTCAACAACAACAAAAAAGATAAGCTGATTGTATTGAATAAATAAGAATTCAACACCTTTTATGGCAAGCCTAAATAAGTTCAGGAGTAACAATGTGCTTTACAAGTTACATAATAAGTTGCATGGACTCACTCTTCTGCAATAATAGTATTTATCATGATTTTTTGATTAACTACCTCATCTCTGTACCCCACACATGCAACTATCTGTAAGGTCCCTCAGTCGAGCAGTGAATTTCAAACACAGATTCAAAAATAAAAATAAACTGACATTGAATGTTCTTTTGAGCATGGTGAAGTTATCAAGTACACTTTGGATGGTGTATTAATACACCCAGTCACTACAAAGATACAGGCGTCTTTCATAACTCAGTTGCCGGAAAGGAAGGAAACCGCTCAGGGATTTCACCATGAGGCCAATGGTGACTTTAAAGCAGTTACCGAGTTTAATGGCTATGATAGGAAAACACAGGACAGATCAACAACATAGCTACTCCACAAAACTAACCTAATTGACAGAGTGAATAGAAGGAAGCCTGTACAGATTACAAATATTCCAAAACATGCATTCTGTTTTCAATCAGGCACTAAAGGAAAACTTAAAGAAATGTGGCAAAGAAATTAACTTTATGTCCTGATACAAAGCGTTATGTTTGGGGCAAATCCAACACAACACTCTTCAGATTTTCAAGTATGGCGGTGGCTGCGTCATGTTATTGGTATGCTTGTCATCTGCTAGGACTAGGGAGTTTTTCAGGATAGAAATAAACGGAATACAGCTAAGCACAGACAAAGTCCTAGAGGAAAACCTTGTTCAGTCTGCTGGGAGACAAATTCACCTTTCAGCAATATACCCGGGAGTTGCTTACCAAAATGACATTGAATGTTCATGAGTGGCCTAATTACAGTTTTGACTTCAATCGGTTGAAATGTTTTATTTGTACACTACACCCACTTTTCAAAATGACGGCAATCATGTCCTTTTTCTCAGATCAGTGTCTGTTATTGAAAAGATTTTTGTGGATTTTTGTCTCTATTTAGCTTGGTTTCAAGTGGCTGTGAACACATTGGACAATAGTGTAATACTGCATACAGAGTGTTTAAGGAGACATAAAGAAACAGGTCTGCTGAAACGTTTGAGGCCTACTTGAATATACCTGGACACCCTACTCGGCACTGGGGCATTATCTAATTACACACCTACCTACTGCTTCCACTTTACTCTGTGCCTTAGATGTATTTGGACTACTGTCAAACATGAACTCCACTTGGTTTTACTTTCTTTTTTTTTTACTTTCCCGCAGCCCGGTGTAGCGCTTGCCTCCCTCCCAGTTTCCACTGGCCTGTACTGGAAACTACATCCCTTCCAAGGTGCTTTTCTCCTGGTTATCATACTAGCAACACGGCCTCCATTGTACTGCTGGTCTGATGGGCCCCAGCATTTAATCGCATTGAATAAGTCACTGCTCCCTCCTTGCTGTTGTTATGCTGGTGAGTTTTGTGCCTTGTTTGTGTTTCATGTTGGTCCTAGTGCTGGCCTGTTTCTAGTCTGTGGTTGGGTTCTGGATAGCTGCCTTTAACTTCGGTGATCCTACAATCTGTGTGATTCAATCTAACTAACTATCACACTGTGTGGATTGATTGACTTTTAGCTGATTCCTCACCAACATATTTTATTTGTGTGGATTTTAACTGACTATTCCCAAAATGTTGTCTACCACTTTCTGCCGTATGGGGAAAATGTATTTTTCCAGATTGGCGGCTATCACCTTAAGAGACTACGGTGATCGTTTCACCCCATGTTGGAGCTGCACCTATTTTGCACAGCTCTGGGATAATATTGACCGGACAAATTTCCAATGTGGAAACTGTCAGTTTATTGAGGAATATATGTCTGAGCTGGGCATCCAGAGTAAGGACCTGAGACATTGCAGCATATCCTGGAAAGGTCCCACTCTAAGACTTATTACATTTCTACTCATCAGCCTGGTCATTGTGCCACTGCCTCGCCACCATCTCACCCATCTCAGACTGACTGGCAAGGGATGCCGTGCAGAAACACCTCCCTAATGAAGTTACCTTTCCCCTCCCCTCTCACTCGCCCTTTCCTCAGAAAAGATCAGATGTCCATGGACTCACGTCTTCCTCCTCAGCCATCATCATTAGTAGCTCCATGATGAGGCACAATTCAGTTCCCGGAGCAAAAACCCTGTGCTACCCGGGGGCTGCTGCTGTCGTAGTGCATGTGGGATCAAATGATATCAATAAGGGTAAATCAGAGCTGATGAAACAGGATTTTATTGAACTGATCAACACACTGAAAGGCACTGAAAAGCAGCTGATTATCTTAGTTCCCATTCTGTCGCTGGGTCGTGGCTGCGAAAGGTTCAGCAAGCTCATAGCTCTTCATATTTGTCTTAAATACAACTGCCACTCTGTTGGCATAACTTTTAATGACAATTTTGACACTTTTGGGAAACAATAGATGCTCTATAGAGATGAGCCTGGACCCTCTCTTCACATTTCAAGGCAGTGTTTAGATATTGACTCAGAGACAGACCAATCCCTGCTCAGGTAATACCTCCCATCCTTTCTCAGCGTTATCGACAGACTGTTGTCTATACTGCCAGGGGTGATGTCAGTTGTAAACTCCACTCTTAGATCTGCTATGGTCTGCTCACCCAGTGCTTTTACTGCAAATATAAATTCCATAAACTTAAATACCCCCTTGGTTTTCAAATCACGTAGGGGGCTTTGGCTGTTGCACGATAGCAACCAAAGCCCATGTAAATCAGTTTATAACAATCCGTCATTGGTTACTCTGAGAGTTCCCCACATTGACATCGGCTGCGGCCTCACGCCCTATGGTGGTAGCCTTGGAAAAGTCATTACAATTTCTACTCCTTCCTCTGTTACTAATAGGGATAGACCAAATGGTGCAATCTTATAGCCATACCAACTATACCAATATCAACCGTCAGACAGGGCCTGCAACTGCCTATTAGCTTGTGACTAAAAATTGTAAAGGACTTAGGTTGATGCATCTGAACATGAGGAGCTTACTTCCTAAACTGGATTACATCAAGATCTGGGCTATGCAGACGAATCCGGACATTCTGGTATTGACTGAAACTTGGATCTCTGGGGACATTCTGGACTATGATATTAATATTGAGGGTTATAACATGTTCAGAGATGACAGACAGTTTAGAGGTGGTGGTGTGGCCATTCTTAATAAAAAACATTTCTCTGTCTCTTTACTGAAATCCATTTCCCAAACATGTGAGTTACTGTCTTCAAGCCTTTGTTGTGAGAAAAAAATGGATCCATAACTGTTATAGTGGTCTACCATCCTCCCTCGGCTAACCTTTGTGCATTTGAGGTTATTATCCTGGGTGACCTAATATATGTTTGGGAAATGCAGGCTTCAGACAATCTAAAAGACGTGTAATGATCTAAACCTAACCCAGCTGGTGACTAAGCCTACACTGCCCAACTCTAAAGATCCTTCAAAGTCAAATCTGATTGATCTTATCTAAACAAATACACCAGATAAATATGTTTCTACCGGTGTCTTCGCTCAAGACATTAGTGACCATTGCCCAATTTTTTCTGTTTGGGATGTGGGAATACAAAAGTATTTTTTGTGTGACCTTGCTTCTATTTCAGATATCCCTGAACCTGATTTAGCTTTCAGACATTTTGCAGATGTCTTCAATACTACTGTGGATAATTTAAAGGCAAATCGAATGCCTGCTACACTGCGGAATTATCAGAAGTTATTCATAAAAGACATGATGCTTGGGTCAAGGCCTGGAACACAGGCTTAGCCCTGGACGAGCAAGCTTTTAAGCAACTGAGGAATCATTGGAAAAGACAAATCAGAATGGCTCAATCTGATTATTAAGTAAACCCTCTTTCAGATTATGGGAACCTGGCTAAATGCAGGAAAACTGTCAAATCCCTGAAGGATTCTCCTTCATCCTTTCTGCCACAACAAATTCATTCAGACACGAGTCATTGCGGAAAAAAATGCCATCATTGAAGCATTTAATCACTATTTTACTTCAGCGGGCCATCTCTTTGAAACATATTCTAATTCTATTCAATATAATATTGGGCTGGATGCTGTTGGGCAAAACTTACTGAATGATCTGAGAAATGATTGTCAAAGCTTTTCTTTTAGGCTATTTACAGAAAAAGAAATCCTGGATGCTTTGCTAGCAATAGACAACAAAACATCCACAGCGGGCGACCAACTGGATCCCGGTCTGCTTATGTGTGCAGCGCCCATCATTGCTGGCTCAATAACCCACATGTTTTATTTAACCCTTGTGTAGTCTTAACATTCTGTATACTCCTACTCTTGTCCTAAGGGTAAAAAATAACCCACATGTTTTATTTAACCCTTGTGTAGTCTTAACATTCTGTATACTCCTACTCTTGTCCTAAGGGTAAAAAATAACCCACATGTTTTATTTAACCCTTGTGTAGTCGTAACATTCTGTATACTCCTACTCTTGTCCTAAGGGTAAAAAATAAAATGTTTTATTTAACCCTTGTGTAGTCTTAACATTCTGTATACTCCTACTCTTGTCCTAAGGGTAAAAAATAACCCACATGTTTTATTTAACCCTTGTGTAGTCGTAACATTCTGTATACTCCTACTCTTGTCCTAAAAATAACCCACCTTCAATAAATCCCTAAAACAATGCAGCTTAATTGAATTTTAAACCCCAAATCTATTTTGCATGAAGAAACAACCTGTCATTCTTCACAAACTTTGTGAATATCTGGGTTTTCCCTCTTCCCAATGCAGAAAGACTGCATTTAATCAGTGGACACCACTCGTTTTATTACAACACAGCTGTCATAAATGTTTTCTTTACTAAAGTAGAGGTTTATTATTATTATTATTATTGCTAAATGTACTGCATAGGTGTAAACATACATTTTGTAGCAAGAGACAGCACTTGTACAGCCTAAGAAAGTAGCAGAAATGTGCAGAATGTAGTTTTGAATGCATTTTATTGAAGGGAACTTTTTTGGCAACATAGGGATATATTCTTATATACTGTACAATGAGAAATTCAACTATATTATACTAGTATTCTCCCATTTTGTGAACCATTGCCCACACCCACAAGGTGTATGAACAACAACAATAAATAAGAATAAAATAAGATAATAGATACAAAACAAAAACGTGAAGAACATAAATCAATCAACTCTAATTAGCACATGCAGGACAGTAAGCAAGTGTGTGTGCATGGACTTAGCAGATGTATTTCTCACATGTACAGCACATAGTATTTGTTTTACAGTCCTTCTTTGGGGGGGGGCAGAATTGGCATCTCCTCCTCTTGCCTGCTCCAGCTGCAGCCTCAGGTGGATTGGGACAAGATTCAGCCCCCTGAACAGCTTTCACAAGTGCTGCAGAGGCTGCTGTGCGGGGGAGACGATTTCTTCTTTGAATGTGCCTTTCCCAGCTGCTCCAGGAACACTCTCCTCTTGTTCTGCTTGAGGCATCCAGGAAGGGTTGTTCTTGTTCCGTATCATGAAGGCATTGTATGAGGACACATCAGTGATGTTATGGAAGATGACCAGGGGCCAGCGGGCAGTCATCCTCCTGCAGCTGTAAATTCCAATCACCTTGTCCAGGTTGTCCTCGCCTCCTTTGTTGTGGTTGTAGTCCAGGATGACGGTTGGCTTCCTGGCCTCACGATCACTGACCTCAACCGTTTTGTGCAGTGTGCTCAGGAGGACCACATTCTTGTTCCTCTCTGGGAGGTAAGAAACTAGAGTGGTGGTGGGGGTGAAGGCAAACTTTGATGAGAAGGCCTCTCTCCCCCTCGTTGCGAGGAGTGCAGGGTGGAGCTCAGGCCTGTTCTTTCTAACTGTGCCAACCATGGTGATCTTCCTCTTCAGGAGCTGCTGGCTGAGTTCAATCAGTAGCACACATAATCTCAATGTCCCATTGTGTGTGTGTGTGTGTCTTTGTGGTTTTTGTGGTGTGTAAATTATTTTATAAATGCCTGTGACCCTAAGATAATCTTTGTACCCTGGAGGTGTACAGCTTTCATGGAATTATGAACAAAGGCGATGTTTCACTTTATCTAATGTTGGTGTCACTCTAGGAAAAGTCATCAAATTTCAAGTTGAAAAAATATCATATGCTGTTAAACATAGTGGATGGTCATTTTTTACCCTTAAAAAACACAAGAGTTAACATTATCAGAAAATATTCCAAAAGTATGAGAATGAGTTATTATGCTGCCACTCCATAAAGGCGAGAGTGGCAGTAGTAGTGATCTTAATAATTATTAGCCCATTTCAAGGCTTCCTTGTCTAACTTAGATTCGTCAAGCCTTGGTAAATGTACTTTGCTCTTTATTTATCTGAGAAATGTATTTTGAATGTTAATCAATCAGGGTTTAGGCCATAGCTCTATTACAGCAATCACTTTAGTAGTTAATGATTTTGGCAATGCTTTAGACACTTAAATTAAATCTGTTGCTTTGTTTGACCATTTGATACTGTTGATTATGCTATTTAATTGAATAAGTTGTCTTCGATAAGTCTCAGCTTTGATGCCTGTTCATGGTTTCATGATTATCTTAGGGACAGAACTCAGGCCATCGTGATTGATGGGGTCTGAATTTCATGAAGTAGATAAAGGTGTACCACAAGGGTTGATTTTGGGACCTATTCTCTTCACTATTTATATAGACACCATGGGTCAATCTGTTAAAAATTGTAAACTCAATCTATATGTGGATGATATTATTATGTATGTTTTTGCCCCAACTGTTGATCTGGTTGTGTCAACACTACAGTCAGATTGTATAGCTATGCAGGAATCCCTTGCTAATTTGAAAACTTTTGTTTAATACGGGCAAAATGAAATACATGTTGTTTTCCAACGGTCATGTTTCAGATTAACTACATGTTCACTCATTAGATGGTTCTCCAATCAAACGTGTTTCCGCATATAAATACCTAGGCATTTGGATATAAATGGATTGGAAGTTTAAAAAACCTATAGATGAGCTGGTTAAGAAGCTAAGATTTAAAGTTGACTTTTTCTACAGAAACAGATTGTGCCTTTCTCTAAACAGTAGCAAGCAGATTATTCAGTCAAGCTTCTTATCTGTTCTTGATTATGGTGATATTATTTATCAAAGTGCAGCTGCTACTACTCTTAAACCTTTATATGCCATCTACCATAGTGCCCTTTGTTTTGTTACAAGTAACAGTTTTCATACTCATCACTGCATCTTGTATCAAAAGGTTGGCTGGACTTCGCTAAAGACCCGTACATCTCTACAACTTCTGTCTTGTCTAACTTTGTTGTTGAAGTATAGACAGCTTAGTTGCCAAACCCATTCACTGAATTGGTTAACTCTAGAGGTGTCACGACTTCCGCCGAGGTTGGCTCTCCTGCCTGTTCGGGCGGTGCTCGGTGGTCGTCGTCACTGTCCTACTAGCCACTACCGATCCCTTTTCGTTTGTCTGTTGGTGTTGTCTGATTGGTTTCACCTGTGTGTATTTTAGTTAATTAGTGTCTGTATATGTAGTAGGTTGTCCCGCCCTTGTTTTGTGCGGGATTGTTTTGTCTTCATGTCGTTTGCTGGAGTACTTGTGGTTTTTATTCTCCGGTCATTTTATGATCATGTGTTGTATCATTCACCCTGTGTGTTGGGTTGACCGTCGTCTTTTGTACATCGGAGAATATACTGTCCATTACTGTAACCTGCTCTCTGCGCCTGATTCCACTTCGTGACAAGAGGTTTCTAGGTTTTGCATTGAGCTAGGTAAATCTGCTTTTATTTTTAATGCACCGTATTGCTGGAACAAAATTCAAAATACATTTAATCTTGATGTTCTACTGACGTACGGGCAATTTAAAGTATTGATTGTGGACCTATTTGTGGAGGAATGTAGCTGTTTTTCTGGGGGATTTGTGATGTTTTATTGTTGCTTCCCATGACTGTGTTTTTGTTTTTTAATGTGTATATGTTTGGGTATAATGTGTATATTTCTGTAGTATATACAGGGCAAATTTGTAAAAGAGACATAGGTCTCAATATGTTTTCCCGGGTTAAAATAAAGGTTAAATAAAAAAATGAAAATGTATGGCAAGACTTTAAAATGGCTGTCTAGCAGAGATCAACAACCAACTTTACAGAGCTTGAAGAATTTAAAAAAGAATGTGCAAATATTGTACAATCCAGGTGTGCAAAGCTTTTAGAGACTTGACCAGAAAGACTCACAGCTGTAACCACTGCCAAAGGTGACATGTATTGACTCAGGGGGATGAATACTTATTTAAACAAGATATATTAGTGGTTTATATATATTATGGGGCTAATTTGGAAGTTGTAGTGACCGCATTTTCCGGTCGATTTCTCAGCCAAACGTGAAGAACAAACGGGAGCTATTTCGCGTACAAAAATAATATTTTTGGAAAAAAGGAACATTTGCTATCTAACTGGGAGTCTCCTGAGTGAAAACATCCGAAGTTCTTCAAAGGTAAATGATTTAGTTTGATTGCTTTTCTTATTTTCGTGAAAATGTTGCCTGCTGCTAGCAGAGCCTAGCATAGCATTATGCCATGATAAACTTACACAAATGCTTGTCTAGCGTTGGCTGTAAAGCATATTTTGAAAATCTGAAATGACAGTGTGATTTGCCAGAAATGCATCTTAGTAATCGTTAACTTTTAGTTTGCTGGAGCGAGAAGTAAGAAGCAGAGTACTTCATTTAAAAAAAAATCTTTACTCCGTTGTTGGGTTTGTTGTCTCTTGAATCCTGTCAGATTCTTTTTATGAAAAATGTCTTGAGAATAGGCTAAGCTGTGGCTAAATATATTTCATTTGTGATTTTCATGAATAGGAACATTTTCTAGGGATATTTATGTCCGCTGCGTTATGCTAATTAGTTTGAGGCGATGATTACGCTCCCGGATGAGGGATGGCTAGTATCAAGAAGTTAAATAACACAATGTAACTCCAAGTCTATCACACTTCTGTGAAATTAAACTGTCCACTTAGAAGCAACACTGATTGACAATAAATTTCACATGCTGTTGTGCAAATGGAATAGACAACAGGTGGAAATTATAGGCAATTAGCAAGACACCCCCAATAAAGGAGTGGTTCTGCAGGTGGTGACCACAGACCACTTCTCAGTTCCTATGCTTCCTGGCTGATGTTTTGGTCACTTTTGAATGCTGGCGGTGCTTTCACTCTAGTGGTAGCATGAGACGGAGTCTACAACCCACACAAGTGGCTCAGGTAGTGCAGCTCATCCAGGATGGCATATCAATGCGAGCTGTGGCAAGAAGGTTTGCTGTGTCTGTCAGCGTAGTGTCCAGAGCATGGAGGCGCTATCAGGATACAGGCCAGTACATTAGGAGACGTGGAGGAGGCAGCAGGACCGCTACCTCTGCCTTTGTGCAAGGAGGAGCAGGAGGAGCACTGCCAGAGCCCTGCAAAATAACCTCCAGCAGGCCACAAATGTGCATGTGTCTGCTCAAACGGTCAGAAACAGACTCCATGAGGGTGGTATGAGGGCCCGACATCCACAGGTGGGGGTTGTGCTTACAGCCCAACACCGTGCAGGATGTTTGGCATTTTCCAGAGAATACCAAAATTGGCAAATTCTTCACTGGCGCCCTGTGCTCTTCACAGATGAAAGCAGGTTCACACTGAGGCCATGTGACAGACGTGACAGAGTCTGGAGAACGTTCTGCTGCCTGCAACAACCTCCAGCAAGACCGGTTTGGCGGTGGGTCAGTCATGGTGGGGGGCTGCACAGTCCTCCATGTGCTCGCCAGAGGTAGCCTGACTGCCATTAGGTACCGAGATGAGATCCTCAGACCTCTTGTGAGACCATATGCTGGTTCCTCCTAATGCAAGATAATGCTAGACCTCATGTGGCTGGAGTGTGTCAGCAGTTCCTGCAAGAGGAAGGCATTGATGCTATGGACTGGACCGCCCGTTCCCCAGACCTGAATGCAATTGAGCACATATGGGACATCATGTCTCGCTCCATCCACCAACGCCACATTGCACCACAGACTGTCCAGGAGTTGGCGGATGCTTTAGTCCAGGTCTGGGAGGAGATCCCTCAGGAGACCATCCGCCACCTCATCAGGAGCATGCCCAGGCATTGTAGGGAGGTCATACAGGCATGTGGAGGCCACACACACTACTGAGCCTCATTTTGACTTGTTTTAAGGACATTACATCAAAGTTGGATCAGCCTGTAGTGTGGTTTTCCACTTTAATTTTGAGTGTGACTCCAAATCCAGACCTCCATGGGTTGATGAATTTGATTTCCATTGATAATTTTTGTGTGATTTTGTTGTCAGCACATTCAACTATGTAAAGAAAAAAGTATTTAATAAGAATATTTCATTCCTTCAGATCTAGGATGTGTTATTTTAGTGTTCCCTTTATTTTTTTGAGCATTGTATATTTCACCCATTAGATTGTTTATTTAAGTATATTTCAACTCAGCCATAAAACTAAGCAACTATCTTGTGACTGTTCCATGTAAACCTGCAGGTTGTATGAAGACTGATTAGTCTGTATATCAGGCCTGATTAGTCTGTATAGAGGTAAGCCTGTGAGTCTGCTGGAGGCAGGATGTTCCCACTGTTCAGACTATCAGGGCGGAAAATGTGTTTGTCACCAGGCTCAGTCACACAGCCATACTCTATTCATAAGACCATACACATCACTCTCCAGTCAGGAAGAAAGATAAGGCTCTGTCTCTGTTCAATGTGCATAGCTCCTTGCAGCCTCCAGTTCAGCAAACTAACCGGGCTCCCTACAATAACAGGGACTTAACTGGTTAGCCCTCGCTGTTATTGCTCTGATCCAACTGTAGTTCTGGTGATTAGGCTCTAATACTCATGTTATTTCTGGAGTTATTGTATGTTCTTCCCCATTTGATAGTTAGGTCTTTCTCTTAGCAATGACCTCAGACCTAGTTTTGGGAGAAAAAGAATGGTTTTCATGCCGTAAAGCAAATGCTGTTACAGCTGTCCGGAATGGATGAAATATGATTGTGAAGCTGTGACATTAACAACTGTGAAACACAGTGGTAGTAAAATATGACTGATTAGTCACGTCAACCCAAAGGGACGAGCTCGTCTCTCTCGCCCTCCCTCTCTCTTTTTCTCTCTCCCTCCCTCACTCTCGACCTCCCTCACTCTCTCCCTCCCTCACGCTCTACCTCCCAGTGGTGGAAGAGTTTTGTGTTTTTCATTCCTGAGTTATGATCGTTCCGTGTCTCAGAACTCTCTGCTTGGTTCTGTCGTCCTCTCACTGATCCCTGACCAGCACAGGAACCCCCTCTGGAACCTGGTTCCACGTCTACACTCACTCTCCAGCAGTGGTGGAAAAAATACCAAAATATCCTACTTGAGTAAAAGTAAAGATAGCTTAATAGAAAATGATTCAAACAAAAGTGAAAGTCACCCAGTGAAATAACACTTGAGTAAAAAGTATTTGGGTTTAAATATACTTAATAAGTATCAAAAGTAAAAGTAAAAATAATTTTTAAAAATCCTTATATTAAGCAAACCAGACGGTACCATTTCCTTGTTTATTTTATTTTATGGATAGCCTGGGGCATACTCCAACATTCAGACATCATTTACAAACAACGCATTTGTGTTTAGTGAGTCCGCCAGGTCAGGGGCAGTAGGGATGATCAGGCATGTTCTCTTGATAGATGCGTGAATTGGACAATTGTCCTGTCCTGCTAAGCATTCAAAATGTAATGAGAACTTTTGGGTTTCAGGGAAAATGTATGAACTAAAAAGTACATTATTTTCTATGGAATATAGTGAAGTTAAAGTAGTCAAAAATATAAATAGTAAGGTACATATACCCGAAAAAAAGAAAGTAGTATACTTTAGAGTATTTTTACTTAAGTACTTTACACCAGTACACTCAGAGAGAGCAGAGAGCGAGAGAGAGAGAAGGAAGGGGGAGAGACCCCACTGACTCTCCCTGAGAGCAGCCAGGAATATTTGTGCTGTCAAGTCCCTTATGGCACGCACACACACCTACGTGCACACACACACACTGTATTGTAAAGTCCCTTGGACAGGCCTCGCATAACTTTCCTTCTTCTTCAGAGGAGAGAGGGAGATCAAGATAGAGGTTGGAGAGGAAGAGAGAAAGAGAGTATGTAGGGAAGGAAGAGAGAAATGGAGTGAGGGATAAAGTATTGTCAATTGTGAACAGGGTAAGAGACGGTAAACCTGAGACTTTAAGACTTTTGTTGGCTTACAGAGTTAATGAATAACTTTTTTTTACATGACATTTTATTGATTTCCCACTGTTTTATAAGTGAGAAGACAGACCTTCCTAGGACCATGTAAACGTGTATTTGCCTCCCTCTGCTGGTCGGCTGCATCATTACATCCATTTATATCACTTCACTGCAACGTTACGTCAAAGGGGTGGTCCTTAGAAAAACATTTTATCCAGCTCGACTACTTCTTGCAACGCAATCGCTGAATTTGTCTCGAGCAGGTGGATCTAAATTCATAACGTTCATAGCTCTACAATAAAGAATGTGGCCTACACACTTCCTTTAAACTTAAATAAGTAAAGAAGTAATTTTGTGTGGAAGTCAAACATTTGTTTTACGTAGGAGGCAGACACATTGCATATGCTTTACATAGCCCTTCTCCTCTTGTCTATAGGAGGGAAACACACTGTTTAAATGGCCCAAATGTTGATTTAGATGTTCACAAATGTAACAGATCTTGATTATCACTAATGTCATGATACAGTACATTTGGTAAAGTAATAAAAAGGTTAAATATTTTGGGTAGATGCTTCTAAAACAGATTAGAACTAGATATGCACATGTTATAAAGTTTGAAAATACTTATCATTAAAAAAAATTGTTAGCATATTTGTATATATATATTATTATACGTTTATTGTGTACTAGACTAGATGGGTTGAAAAGTTTTTCTCAGACATAAATAAACAATTCCAGGTGAAAAGCAAAGGTCATAGCTTTCTGGGGGGATTCTACTACATTAATAAAATATTGCCCTCTTGCTAGATTGATCACTAAAACCATAGCGAAACAGTGCAAAACGGCTGTCAGCTCAACTGGATTTTATAACCTGGAGAACTCCATCAGGTTTGTCAGAGTATCATCTTTCCATAGAGGGGTCATAATAGTTGGCCAAACCATTCGGAGGAAGATTTTCAGGATGTTTCCTGGTCGACCAAACACTCCTGTAGCTCTGCCACCTTCCGATATCTCTAGCTAGCTTAAACAGACAGATTTTTATGGGGATTTTTTTATTTAATTAAGCTAATTCAATTTTTACGGGAGTGGTGACTTCGACTCTAGGGTTTTTTAAATAGTCTCCTGGTATCAGGAATGGTAATCCAGTCTACTGCTACTGTTTGTGTGTGTGTGTGTGTGTGTGTGTGTGTGTGTGTGTGTGTGTGTGTGTGTGTGTGTGTGTGTGTGTGTGTGTGTGTGTGTGTGTGTGTGTGTACAGTGCATTCAGAAAGTATTCAGACCCCTTCACTTTTTCCACCTTTGTTATGTTTCAGCCTCATTTTAACATTAATTAAATTGTTTTTGTTTTTTTCCCTCATCAATCTGCATACAATACCCTATAATAACAAAGTAGTAAAAACAGGTTTTAATAAATGTTTTCTAATTTATGTATATATATTAAAAAAACAATTTACATAAGTATTCAGACCCTTTACTCAGTACTTTATTGAAGCACCTTTGGCAGCGATTGCAGCCTCGACTGTTCTTGGGTATGATGCTACAAGTTTGACACAGATACATTTGGGAAGTTTCTCCCCTTCTTCTCTGCAGATCCTCTCAAGCTCTGTCAGGTTGGACGGGAGCATCGCTGCACAGGTCTCAAGTCCGGCCTCTGGCTGGGCCACTCAAGGACATTCAGAGATTTGTCCCAAAGCCACTCCTGCGTTGTCTTGGCTGTGTGCTTAGGGTCGTGGTCCTGTTGGAAGGTGAACCTTTGCCTCAGTCTGAGGTCCTGAACAATCTGGAGCAGGTTTCAGTTCTCTCTGTACTTTGCTTTGTTTATCTTTCCCTCAATCCTGACTAGTCTCCCAGTCCCTGCTGCTGAAAATATCCCCACAGCATGATGCTGCCACCACCATGCTTCACAGTAGGGATGGAGCCTGGTTTCCTCCAGATGTGACGCTTGGCATTCAGGCCGAAGAGTTCAATCTGGGTTTCATCAGTCCAGAAAATCGTGTTTTTCACGGTCCTTTAGTTGCCTTTTGGCAAACTCCAAGCGGGCTGTCATGTGCCTTTTACTGAGGAGTGGCTTCTGTCTGGCCACTCTACCATAAAGGCCTCATTGGTGGAGTGCTGCAGAGATGGTTGTCCTTCTGGAAGTTTCTCCCACAGTCAACTGTGTGACCTTATATAGACAGTGTGTGCCTTTCCAAATCATGTCCAATCAATTGAATTTACCACATGTGGACTCAAATCACGTTTCAGAAACATCTCAAGGATGATCAATGGAAACAGGATGCACCTGAGCTCAATTTCGAGTCTCACAGCAAACGGTCTGAATACTTATGTAAACAAGGTATTTCTGCTTTTTATTTGTAATACATTTGCAAAAATGTCTAAAACCTATTTTCACGTTGTCTTTATGGAGTATTGTGTGTAGATTGATGAAAAAAATAATGTAATCCATTTTAGAATAAGGCTGTAACGTAACAAAATGTGGAAAAAGGGAAGGGCTCTGAATACTTTCCAAATGCACTGTATGTGTGTGCGTGCGTTACATACAGAGCAGTGGCTTTATTTTGAGAATAATATACCACTGGAATTTAATTTGGGTATTTAATTGCTGGCTGCATCATGTGGGAACCCCGAGCACACCAACCATCAGACTTTTATAGGTGAACTGCTAAGTGGAATTATTTAATGCTTATGCACAAGTGTTACTGACATCACGTTGCTTGTTTAGCAATTACGACTTGCCCCTGATTCGGCTCATACCTGGAAAGTCAACTTCCCACACAGAAAGGAGGGAAAAGGGCTACCTAAGTATGGTTCGCAATCAGAGACAAGAATAGACAGCTGTCCCTGATTGAGAACCATACCCGGCCAAAACATAGAAATACAAAATCATAGATAACAAAACATAGAATGCCCACCCCAAAACACACCCTGACCAAACCAAATAGAGACATTAAAAGGCTCTGTAAGGTCAGGGCGTGACATGCACAGCTTTCTTCTCCTCCTCTCTCAATCTCACCAGCCTGACCACCAGTAGAATTGCATGGGTTGTGTCTGGCTTTAAATACTTCTCAATTATTTTTGTGAAATCTTATTTCTTCCATGATGTATCAAAGGCACCCGGGGTGTCGATCACATTAACAATCTTCCCATTCACAGTTCCATTCATTTTTTTTAACAATGGGAAGTTAGAGTAAGAGGAGAAATCCGTTTGACATATTTTTTCTCTGCAGAATGGTGTTTCCTGTTGCACTCTTCTTTACTCCAGTCTTACCCACCAGAAGGATTTCTATTTCGAAGGGTTTCCCTGACTCTGGGAAACCATATAAACATTTAAAATGTATTTAATGTATTTATTTTTTATTTAACAGGGAAGACATATTGAGACATAGGTCTCTTTTTCAAATGTGCTCTGTATAATAATACATAAATATACACAATATACACAAAATATATATACACTGAACAAAAATATAAATGCAACATGCAACAATCTCAAAGATTTTACCTCAAAACTTGAGACATCCAAATGACAAAAGACATTTAAAAGGCTCTGTCAGCACAAGGTGCAACAGGGGACCAATATACACAGACAGTTAGGAAAGCAAAGGGTATCTTTTCAAACAGAAATTTGCATCCTGTAGCACAAACTCCCAAAAGTTTGGGACACTGTACTCCTTGCCTCTTCTCCTGTTAAATAAAAAATAAATACATTAAATACATTTTAAATGTTTATATGGTTTCCCAGAGTCAGGGAAACCCTTCGAAATAGAAATCCTTCTGGTGGGTAAGACTGCCTCAGTAAAGCATCACTACTCTGGAGTGCAACAGGAAAGTCTGGCACTGCATTCCTTCCACATAAAGCATCTCTTGGTTTCTCAAAATCTGGTTCAAAATCAGATAAAGTGTGTCTCTGACTATCCGACTCTTTTTCTGTATATACAATGATGTCACTCTTGCTGCTGGTGATTCTCTGATCCAACTCAGATGACACCATTCCTCTTTGGACACTGTGTTAAAACTGTCAACTACAACACTCCTTCCGTGGCCTCCAACTGCTCTTAAATACAAGTAAAACTAAATGCATGCTTTTCAACCGATCGCTGCCTGCACCCGCCGAAGTCATTTACACAATATACTGCCCACCACTGTGACCTGTATGCTGTCGTTGGCTGGCCCTCGCTACATATTCATCACCAAACCCACTGGCTCCAGGTCATCTATAAGTCTTTGATAGGTAAAGCCCAGCCTTATCTCAGTTCACTGGTCACCATAGCAACACCCACCCATAGCACGCGCTCAAGCGGGTATATTTTACTGGTCATCCCCAAAGCCAACACCACATTTGACCGCCTTTCTTTACAGTTCTCTGCTGCCTATGACTGGAACGAATTGCAAAAATCACTGACTTATATCTCCCTCACTAGCTTTAAGCATCAGCTTTCAGAGACGCTTACCGATCATTGCACCTCATCCCCATATTGTTTTTTTTTGCTACTTTGCACCCCAGTATCTCTACTTGCACATCATCATCTGCACATCTATCACTCCATTGTTGATGCTAAATTGTAATTATTTCGCCACTATGGCCTATTTTTTCCTTACCTCTCTAATCTTACTTCATGTGCACACATTGTATATAGATTTTTTTCTATTGTATTATTGACTGTATGTTTGTTTATTCCATGTGTAACTCTGTGTTGTTTGTGTTGCACCGCTTTGCTTGTTCTCAACTAGCCTACCTGGTTAAATAAAATAAAATAAAATATAATAATAAAAAATGGTAATGAATAGATTATTTCAACCCACTTTACATGTTGCATTTATATTTTTTCTTATATTAAAATACCAAAACACAGTTACGAGAAGCACAAATAAAACATCACAAATCACCCAGAAAAACAGCTACATTCCTCCACAAATAAATCCCCAATCAATACTTTAAATTCCCAGAATGGCACCAGTGTATCAAGATGAAATGCATTTTGAATTTTGTTCCAGCAATACGGTGCATTAAAACTAAAAGCAGATTTATCTAGCTTGGTGGAGACCCTAGGAACCTTAAGAGTTAACCAATCCTCTGAACAGGTTAGGCAGTTCAGGTGTCTCTACTTCAACAGCAAAGTTAGATAAGATGGAAGTTATGAAGTAGGGCCTTTTAAACAAAAAAGAGAGTAGTGTAGAGATCTACGAGTCTTTAGCAAAGTCCAGCCAAACTTCTGATACATGATGCAAAGATTTGTAGCAACATTTTAACAAAATAAGAAGGGCACTATGGTAGATGCCATCCAAAGTTTAAGAGCAGTAGCAGCTGCACTTTGATAAATAATATCACCATATATATCATACATACTGGCTATGTTTAGTATGAAGGAGTTAGCATGAAGGAGTGTCGCTGTTGCCAAACATAGAAATAGACAAACTAGATATACAACATGGAATGCCCACTCAGCTTACGTCCTGACCAACACTAAAACAAAGAAAACACAAAAGAACTATGGTCAGAACGTGACAATTTCGATTTAGGTCGTTAGCTTGATTACATTTATTTACGGTTAGAGATCCGTTTTAGGCTGAGATTCAAAGCAATGCTGATAAATGACAATCTTATCAGATATAAAGATATACAGGAAACCACCGTAAGTCAAATCAGTTGTAGCCTACTCACCTGTATCATATGTCATTTCACTTCCCTCCAATATTAAATGAGCTGTTGAGAAGAAATGTATAAGATTTATGAAATGTTACTGATAGTCTGTTGAGCATCTACAGATGGACTATCCAAATAAACATAGTCAATAATACGGTAGAAAAATAAGTCTATATACGATGTGAGCAAATGAGGTGAGATAAGGGAGGTAAAGGCAAAAAAAAGGCCATGGTGGCGAAGTAAATACAATATAGCAAGTAAAACACTGGAATGGTAGATTTGCAGTGGAAGAATGTGTGAAGTAGAAATAGAAGTAATGGGGTGCAAAGGAGCAAGATAAATAAATAAATACAGTAGGGGATGCGGTAGTTGTTTGGGCTAAATTATAGATGGGCTATGTACAGGTGCAGTAATCTGTGAGCTGCTCTGACAGCTGGTGCTTAGAGCAGCGTATACATCGTATAACCAGCCAGCTGTATGTTGATAATGAGGTTGATTCTGCCAGTCCATGGTGAGTAATCGAAGTTATGATGCCCAGAAATGATTTTTGGTCATAAGAGATGATAGCAGCACATTATGTACAAAATAAGTTTAAAAAATAAGTAACAAACAACCCAAAGAAACAAACAAAAAAACACAATTGGTTAGGAGTACTTAAAATGTCAGCCTTGTTCTCCGGCGCCATCAACAACATGTTTGGGAAATATATGCCGATGGAATCACTGATAGGAACACAACCCAGCTCTTTGGTTCTGCGCCCCCCCCCCCTCCCCTCTGCATTACAGTAATGAGTTTATCCATACTGTGGCCTCTAATTCAATACAGATGGACTAATGTCCATGTTTGCTTTATATATACTCTGTCCAAAGAGGACCTGAGGGATGTGTGTGTGTGTGTGTGTGTGTGTGTGTGTGTGTGTGTGTGTGTGTGTGTGTGTGTGTGTGTGTGTGTGTGTGTGTGTGTGTGTGTGTGTGTGTGTGTGTGTGTGTGTGTGTGTGTGTGTGTGTGTGTGTGTGTGTGTGTGTGTGTACGAGCGTGAATGCGTGCATTTGTGTCTAACTTCTGACATTCTGCAAGGACTCTGAGATCCTGACCTACAAATGAAATTTAATTGAAAACTTTTCAGACAATAATTTTTGGAGACAAATACAACACAGTCCCACTGCAACTTCATTCCCTGTCCCCCAAAGGCAGTAGTTGGAGTCCAAGCCAAGCTTTAACAGGATGTGCATGTGTGCATTCGTACTCTCAGTATGATCTTTTTCAATTACTTGTTTTCGATATCTCACAGTTGGATTAACCAGAATATGTAAGCAGCTCAAAGAACCAAGCACACACGTCTGTCAGAGACAGACAGCTTGAGTGGCAAATAAGGGAGCCCCTCCTCTCATACTAACCAGCCATTTGCCCGCCCTTTGATTATTCTTACCTCTCTTCCTCACAGAAAAGTTCTACTGAGCTCTCCTCAGCACGTCTTGATCTGTTTCCTGTTCAACTGTTCACAGGTGTGCTGCGAGGTTACGCCCCGAGCGCAGGCTTTTCTGCTCTTGACTTTGGTGTTGGATGACTTTCCCGAAAGGAAACCTTTTGCATCTGACATACAGTGCCTTGCGAAAGTATTCGGCCCCCTTGAACTTTGCGACCTTTTGCCACATTTCAGGCTTCAAACATAAAGATATAAAACTGTATTTTTTTTCTGAAGAATCAACAACAAGTGGTACACAATCAAAAGGTCGCAAAGTTCAAGGTGGCCGAATACTTTCGCAAGGCACTGTAGAACATGTGGACCACTACAAATACCTCGGTGTCTAGTTAGCTAAACTCTCCTTTCAGACTCACACTAAGCATCTCCAATCCTAAATCACATCTAGAATCGGCTTACTATTTCGCAACAAAGCCTCCTTCACTCATGCTGCCAAACATACCCTCTTAAAACGGATTATGCTACCGATCCTTGACTTTGGCGATTTCATTTACAAAATAGCCTCCAACACTCTTCTCAGCAAACTGGATGTAGTCTATCATAGTGCCATCTGTTTTGTCACCAAAGTCCCATATACTACCCACCATTGCGACCTGTACAGTCGTGGCCAAAAGTTTTGAGAATGACAAAAATATAACTGCTGCCTCAGTTTTGATGATGTCAATTTGCATATACTCCAGAATGTTATGAAGAGTGATCAGATGAATTGCAATTAATTGCAAAGTCCCTCTTTGCTATGCAAATGAACGGAATCCTCCCCAAAAAATTCAACTGCATTTCAGCCCTGCCACAAAAGGACCAGCTGACATCATGTCAGTGATTCTCAAGTTAACACAGGTGTGAGTGGTGACGAGGACAAGGCTGGAGATCACTCTGTCATGCTGATTGAGTTCGAATAACAGAGTGGAAGATTCAAAAGGAGGATGGTGCATGGAATCATTGTTCTTCCTCTGTCAACCATGGTTACTTGCAAGGAAACACGTGCCGTCATCATTGCTTTGCACAAAAAGAGCTTCACAGGCAAGGATATTGCTGTGGTCAATCATCCTCAAGAGGCAGGTGGACAAACAAAATCCACAAATTCTGACAAACTCCAAGCATTGATTATGCAAAAATGGGCTGCCATCAGTCAGGATGTGGCCCAGAAGTTAATTGAAAGCATGCCAGGGCGGATTGAAGAGGTCTTGAAAAAGAAGGGTCAACACTGCAAATATTCACTCTTTGCATCAACTTCATGTAATTGTCAATAAAAGCCTTTTACACTTATGAAATGCTTGTAATTATACTTCAGTATTCCATAGTAACATCTGTCAAAATATCTAAAGACACCGAAGCAGCAAACTTTGTGCAAATTAATATTTGTGTAATTCTCAAGATTTTTGGCCACGACTGTATGATCTCGTTGGCTGGCCCTCGCTACATATTTGTCGCCAGATCCACTGGCTACAGGTTATCTATAAGTCTTTGCTAGGTAAAGACCCGCCTTATCTCAGCTCACTGGTCACCATAGCAATACCCACCCATAGCACATGCTTCAGCAGGTATACAGTAGATCAGGGGCGTCAAACTCAAATACCCAGTGGGCCAAAATGTAAAACCTGAACAAAGTCACGGGCCAACATTGAACAAATTAACCTTTTAATATGGACCCAAACAAGTTTTGCTTTAACATTGAATATGGAACAAGCATCGCTTATTACCATACAATATATAATTTAATAGTGGAGACATGCAAAATCGAATTTCAAATGAAAAAACACATCAATGGCATTCATTTATTAAATAAATAAAATGTAAATAAAAATTGTATGCCTCTTTTCTATTTGCAGCCTTCTGATTTAAATACCAAAATAAACTTTTAACACTGGCTAATAATTTTACAAATAAAATGATAATAAATCAATCAACCATTCAAGCCCATGCCTTGTAGCAAGAAAAAGTGCATAAAGAAAACGTTAATAATTGCACACTGGTCTAATCTGATGTGCCCAAGCCAGATACCTGGCATCTCTTCTTGGATGCTAGTTCATCAATGTCTGGGCTCAAGCTCTGAGCTGAAGAAATCCTCAGTATCGAGCGAAGATGTTCATCAGTCAGACGTCTCCTGTGAGTTGTTTTGGTCATCTTCATCGAGGAGAAAAGTTGCTCGCATAGATAAGTGCTGCCGAACATGGAGAGCTTCTGAGCAGCTTGGGTGCGGAGCTGAGGCATTGTGTCAGGGATGAACCGTGGAAACTGTGCGGCGCCCACAGCATCATACTTTGACTTCAGCGTGTCGTTGCACTGGAGTTCAATCAGCTCCATTTGGATGTTGGTTGGTGCATTTTCCACATCAACTGCGAAGGGATTACTAAGCAGTTCAAACTTGCATTTCTGGGCATCGAAGTCGGCAAATCGCCGGCTAAACTCAGCGGCGAGAACACTGAGTTTTTCAGCAAACTGTGCGCATGGGAACACGGCGGTAGAGATCTGCGCTTTTATGGATTGGCAGCAGGGAAAATGGCAAGGGTTTCCTTGCAGCATCTGATTCTCCCACAGGCACAGTTTAGTTTTGAAGGCCCTCACTGCAGCGTACATGTCTGTGATGATGCGCCCCCGCCCCTGAAGCTGCAGGTTCAGCGCATCGAGATGGCTCAAGATGTCACAGAGAAAGGCCAGCTCACACAGGAACTTTTGCTCCCGGAGCTCTGCTGTATCCTTCCCTTTGGTTTCCAGGAATTGACATATTTCCTCACGCAGCTCGAAACATCTGTTCAGTACTTTTCCTCTGCTTAGCCATCTCACCTCTGTGTGATACGGCACGTCTGCGTATTCCGAACCACACTCCTCCAGAAATGATTTAAACTGGCGGTGATTTAGACCTTTGGCTCTTATGAAAGTTAACTACCTGTATTACTGTGGTCATAACATGTTCCATCTTTAGGGCTTTGGCACACAGTGCTTCCTGATGTATGATGCAGTGGTAAACAGTTAGCTCACCTGCACAGTTCTCTTCCCGCATCTTCTCTCCGAACCATGCCCACCAGTCCACTCTTTTTACCTTTCACACCTGTTCTCTCTTCCCCCTCTGCTGGCGCACCATCTGTCGTTAATCTAACGAGTTTATCCCACAGCAGCTTTATTTCAGTTACACATTTGGAAACCTCCTCAAAGATTTCCTTTCCTGTGGTTGTGCCATGCATTGATTTGAATCCTAATAGCTCCTCCGTAACACACAGATTTGAGTCCACTCCACGGATGAAGACTGACAGCTGAGCAGTATCAGATGCGTCGCAGCTCTCATCCACAGTGCGGGAGAACGCAACAAAATCTTTTCCCTTTTCCATCAGCTGGTCATACAGATTGGTGGCAAGATCACATGTGCGATCAGCTACTGTGTTCCTGCTCAGGCTCACGTTTGAAAATGCTTGTTTTTTCTCTGGGCATACGAGGTCACAAACCTTCATCATGCACTTTTCAATGAACTCTCCCTCATTAAAGGGCCGGGCTGATTTTGCGATCTCTGCTGCCACTATATAACTAGCCTTTACAGCAGCCTCGCTTTGTGATGTGGCTTTTTTAAACATATTCTGTTGTGAAACCAAGCTTCTTTTCATCTCCTCTACTTTCTGGCTCCTTTGAGTCATGTCCAGGTCCTTGTATTTGTCATGGTGTTTCGTTTCATAGTGTCGTCTAATGTTGTACTCCTTACTTACAGCCACGTTGACTCCACCAAATTTGGCCCACGGGCCAGAGTTTGACACCCATGCAGTAGATGGTATCGAGTACAGTATATACATATGAGATGAGTATGTAAACAAAGTGGCATAGTTACAGTGGCTAGTGATACATGTATTACATAAAGATGCAGTAGATGATATAGAGTACAGTATATACGTATACATATGAGATGAATAATGTAAGGTATGTAAACATTATATTAGGTAGCATTGTTTAAAGTGGCTAGTGATATATTTTACATCATTTCCCATCAATACCCATTATTAAAGTGGCTGGAGTTGAGTCAGTGTGTTGGCAGCAGCCACTCAATGTTAGTGGTGGCTGTTTAACAGTCTGATGGCCTTGAGATAGAAGCTGTTTTTCAGTCTCTCGGTCCCAGCTTTGATGCACCTGTACTGACCTCGCCTTCTGGATGATAGCGGGGTGCACAGGCAGTGGCTCGGGTGGTTGTTGTCCTTTGATCTTTATGGCCTTCCTGTAACATCGGGTGGTGTAGGTGTCCTGGAGGGCAGGTAGTTTGCCCCCGGTGATGCATTGTGCAGACCTCACTACCCTCTGGAGAGCCTTACGGTTGTGGGCGGAGCAGTTGCCGTACCAGGCGGTGATACAGCCCGCCAGGATGCTCTCGATTGTGCAACTGTAGAAGTCTGTGAGTGCTTTTGGTGACAAGCCGAATTTCTTCAGCCTCCTGAGGTTGAAGAGGCGCTGCTGCGCCTTCTTCACGATGCTGTCTGTGTGGGTGGACCAATTCAGTTTGTCTGTGATGTGTATGCCGAGGAACTTAAAACTTACTACCCTCTCCACTACTGTTCCATCGATGTGGATAGGGGGGTGTTCTTTCTGCTGTTTCCTGAAGTCCACAATCATCTCCTTCGTTTTGTTGACGTTGAGTGTGAGGTTATTTTCATGACACCACACTCCGAGGGCCCTCATCTCCTCCCTGTAGGCCGTCTTGTCATTGTTGGTAATCAAGCCTACCACTGTTGTGTCGTCCGCAAACTTGATGATTGAGTTGGAGGCGTGCGTGGCCACGCAGTCGTGGGTGAACAGAGAATACAGGAGAGGGTTCAGAACGCAACCTTGTGGGGCCCCAGTGTTGAGGATCAGCGGGGTGGAGATGTTGTTGCCTAACCTCACCACCTGGGGGCGGCCCGTAAGGAAGTCCAGTACCCAGTTGCACAGGACGGGGTCGAGACCCAGGGTCTCGAGCTTGATGACAAGCTTGGAGGGTACTATGGTGTTAAATGCCGAGCTGTAGTCGATGAACAGCATTCTCACATAGGTATTCCTTTTGTCCAGATGGGTTAGGGCAGTGTGCAGTGTGGTTGAGACTGCATCGTCTGTGGACCTATTTGGGCGGTAAGCAAATTGGAGTGGGTCTAGGGTGTCAGATAGGGTGGAGGTGATATGGCCCTTGACTAGTCTCTCAAAGCACTTCATGATGACGGAAGTGAGTGCTACGGGGCGGTAGTCGTTTAGCTCAGTTACCTTAGCTTTCTTGGGAACAGAAACAATGGTGGCCCTCTTGAAGCATGTGGGAACAGCAGACTGGGATAGGGATTGATTGAATATGTTCGTAAACACACCAGCCTGCTGGTCTGCGCATGCTCTGAGGGCGCGGCTGGGGATGCCGTCTGGGCCTACAGCCTTGCGAGGGTTAACACGTTTAAATGTTTTACTCACCTCGGCTGCAGTGAAGGAGAGGCCGCATGTTTTGGTTGCAGGCCGTGTCAGTGGCACTGTATTTTTCTCAAAGCGGGCAAAAAAGTTATTTAGTCTGCCTGGGAGCAAGACATCCTGGTCCGTGACGAGGCTGGTTTTCTTTTTGTAATCCATGATTGACTGTAGACCCTGCCACATACCTCTTGTGTCTGAGCCGTTGAATTGAGATTCTACTTTGTCTCTATACTGACACTTAGTTTGTTTGATTGCCTTGAGGAGGGAATAGCTACACTGTTTGTATTCGGTCATGTTTCCGGTCACTTTGCCCTGATTAAAAGAGGTGGTTCGCGCTTTCAGTTTCACGCGAATGCTGCCATCAATCCACGGTTTCTGGTTTGGGAATGTTTTAATCGTTGCTATTGGAACGACATCTTCAACACACATTCTAATGAACTCGCACACCGAATCAGCGTATTCGTCAATGTTGTTTTCTGACGCAATACGAAACATATCCCAGTCCACGTGATGGAAGCAGTCTTGGAGTGTGGAATCAGATTGGCCGGACCAGCGTTGGACAGACCTCAGCGTTGGAGCTTCTTGTTTTAGTTTCTGTCTGTAGGCAGGGATCAACAAAATGGAGTTGTGGTCAGCTTTTCCGCAAGGAGGGCGGGGCAGGGCCTTATATGCGTCGCGGAAGTTAGAATAGCAATGATCCAAGGTTTTGTCAGCCCTGGTTGCGCAATCGATATGCTGATACAATTTAGGGAGTCTTGTTTTCAGATTAGCCTTGTTAAAATCCCCAGCTACAATGAATGCAGCCTCAGGATGTATGGATTCCAGTTTGCAAAGAGTCAAATAAAGTTCGTTCAGAGCCATCGATGTGTCTGCTTGGGGGGGAATATATACGGCTGTGATTATAATCGAAGAGAATTCCCTTGGTAGATAATGCGGTCGACATTTGATTGTGAGGAATTCTAAATCAGGTGAACAGAAGGACTTGAGTTCCTGTATGTTTTTGTGACAACACCACGTCTCGTTAGCCATAAGGCATACGCCCCCGCTCCTCTTCTTACCAGAAAGATGTTTGTTTCTGTTGGCGCGATGCGTGGAGAAACCAGCTGGCTGCACCGACTCCGATAGCGTCTCTCCAGTGAGCCATGTTTCCGTGAAGCAAAGAACGTTACAGTCTCTGATGTCCCTCTGGAATGCTACCCTTGCTCGGATTTCATCAACCTTGTTGTCAAGAGACTGGACATTGGCGAGAAGTATACTAGGGAGTGGTGCACGATGTGCCCGTCTCCGGAGTCTGACCAGAAGACCGCTTCGTTTCCCTCTTTTACGAAGTCGTTTTCTTGGGTCGCCGGCTGGGATCCATTCCGTTGTCCTGGGTGAAAGGCAGAACACAGGATCCGCTTCGCGAAAGTCATATTCTTGGTCGTACTGATGGTGAGTTGACGCTGCTCTTATATTCAGTAGTTCTTCTCGACTGTATGTAATGAAACCTAAGATGACCTGGGGTACTAATGTAAGAAATAACACGTAAAAAAAACAAAAAACTGCATAGTTTCCTAGGAACGCGAAGCGAGGCTGCCATCTCTGTCGGCGCCGGAAGTAGTAGGGCAGTTTCAACTGTTCTGCCTGCAGCTATGGAATCCTGACCTGTTCACCGGACGTGCTACCTGTCCCAGACCTGCTGTTTTCAACTCTCTAGAGACAGCAGGAGCGGTAGAGATACTCTGAATGATCAGCTATAAAAAGCCTCCTGAGGTGCTGACCTGTTGCACGCTCGACATCCACTGTGATTATTATTAATTGACCCTGCTGGTCATCTATGAACATTTGAACATCTTGGCCATGTTCTGTTATAATCTCCACCCAGCACAGTCAGAAGACGACTGGCCAACCCTCATAGCCTGGTTCCTCTCTAGGTTTCTTCCTAGGTTCTGGCCTTTCTAGGGAGTTTTTCCTAGCCACTGTGCTTCTACACCTGCATTGCTTGCTGTTTGAGGTTTTAGGCTGGGTTTCTGTACAGCACTTTGAGATATCAGCTGATGTAAGAAGGGCTTTATAAATACATTTGATTTGATTTGAGGTAATCTACCCCCTATTGTCCTCCGTGCCATGGCCCTCCCTCTGGCTCTAGTTCAAGCAGCCTGGGCATGAAGACTAATTGTCAGTCTTCACCATGCACTGTCCCCATTTTCCAGTGTGTCAACACTGCCCTTTTCAATAACAAAGTACTGCTGTATCCAGGCATCTTGCTAAGGACACAGAGCAAAAAATAAATTGAAAAGAACACTTGCTCCATTTCCACCAGAGGATTCTCCAGCACTAACGGTGAGCGAGAGTCTACCGACCTGTGGACTACTCGCCACCAGAGCAGGAAACTGGCATGCATGCGCAGTCCAACCCTGGGTCTGGGCCACAGTTACGAAGGGGTACAGACTGCAGTTCGTTCTGAGACAACACGTTTTCAACGTCATTTTGGAATCAGAAGCAACTGACGACTCAGCATGCATACTAAAGCAGGAAATCTCCTCTCTATTAAGCAAAGGGGCTATCAGGGCAATACCAGTGGCAGAGAGCCCCCTCGGCTTCTACTCCCGGTACTCTCTGGTTCCCAAATATGGGAAGTGTTCATCCCATTCTGGACCTACGGGGCTTCAACAGCTATCTGATAAAGTTCACGTTCATTATGCTTAAGTTCAATGTGCAGTATGCTCTATTTGTTGAGGCATCTGGTTCACAACAGTCGACCTGCATGCCACTTATTTTCACATAAGCATCCAGACAGCACAAAGGAGGTTTCTAAGGTTTGATTTTCAAGGCACAACCTATGAATACCTCACCGTCCATTTCAGGCCAGCTCCCTGACCGTTTTGCAAGTGTGTAGGGGCAGCCCTCACACCCCTTATCAGGCAACATTCTCGAGTGATCGCATCACCAAATTGATAGGTAGAAATACATTCAACATGCAGCATTGGCTTCAGAAACCGCTAGAAGCTTCTGTTTACCACATAGAATCAAACTGTATCTGTTTCCTGGCTGGCAAAGTACTAGGATGTTGTAAGCTGGTTTTGAATCTGAATTAGAGAGTTGCATTTTAAAACTGAATCTGAGTGCATCTGATAAACTTGAAATAACAGTTTATTGGTGCCTTTAGTAGTGGTTTATTTGCAGCAATTCAACCATGAAAGCCTGATTCACACAGTCTCCTCTTAGTAAATCCTGTTGCGACTCTAGGGGCAGTATTTTCATTTTTGGAAAAACAAAAATGTTTTAAACGGGATATTTTGTCAGGACAAGATACTAGAATATGCATATAATTGACAGCTTTGGATAGAAAACACTCTAACGTTTCCAAAACTGTAAAGATATTGTCCGTGAGTATAACAGAACTGATGTTGCAGGCGAAAGCCTGAGAAAAATCCAATCCAGAAGTGCCCCATATTTTGAAAGCGCTGTGTTCCAATGAGTCCCTATTGAGCTGTGAATGTGCTATCAACCAGCTTACACTTTCTACGTATTCCTCAAGGTGTCTACAGCATTGTGACGTAGTTTTACGCATTTATGTTGAAGAATAGCCGTAGGCGGCTACATTGCGTAAGTGGTCACCTGATGGCTCCCAGGGTGACTCTCGTGTAAAATACAGAGGTAGCCATTATTCCAATCGCTCCTACTGAGATACCAATTGTCCCGGTTGATATATTATCGAATAGATATTTGAAAAACACCTTGAGGATTGATTATAAACAACGTTTGCCATGTTTCTGTCGATATTATGGAGCTAATTTGGAATATTTTTCGGCATTGTGGTGACCGCAATATCCGGTCGATTTCTCAGCCAAACGTGAAGAACAAACGGAGCTATTTCGCCTACAAAAATAATCTTTTGGGAAAAAATAAACTTTGGCTATCTACCTGGGAGTCTCGTGAGTGAAAACATCCGAAGCTCATCAAAGGTAAACAATTTAATTTGATTGCTTTTCTGATTTCCATGACCAAGTTACCTGCTGCTAGCTGGACAAAATGCTATGCTAGGATATCGATAAACTTACACAAATGCTTGTCTAGCTTTGGCTGTAAAGCATATTTTTAAAATCTGAGATGACAGGGTGATTAACAAAAGGTGAAGCTGTGTTCCAATATATTTCACTTGTGATTTTGATGAATAGGAATATTATCTAGGAAGATTTATGTCCGTTGCGTTATGCTAATTAGTGTCAGTCGATGATTACGCTCCCGGACCCGGGATGGGGAGTCACAAGAAGTTGAACTCTGTGAAGCCTTTATTTGGGCTGCAATCTGAGGTGCAGTTAACTCGAATGAACTTGTCCTCTGCAGCAGAGGTAACTCTGGGTCTTCCATTCCTGTGGTGGTCCACATGAGAGCCAGTTTCATCAAAGCGCTCGATGGCTTTTGGAACTGCACTTGAAGAAACTTTCAAATGTTCCGCATTGACTAACCTTCATGTCTTAAAGTAATGATGTCATTTCTTTTTCCTTATTTGAGCTTTTCTTGCCATAATATGGATGTGGTCTTTTACCAAATAGGACTATCTTCTGTATACCACCCCTACCTTGTCACAAAACAACCGATTGGCTCAAATGCATTAAGAAAGAAAGAAATTCTACAAATTAACTTTTAACAAGGCACACCTGTTAATTGAAACGCATTCCAGTTGACTACCTCATGAAGCTGGTTGAGAGAATGCCAAGAATGTGCAAAGCTGTCATCAAGGCAAAGTGTGGCTACTTTGAAGAATCTCAAATATAAAATATATGTAGGTTTGTTTAACACTTTTTTAGTTAGTACATGATTCCATGTGTTATTTCATAGTTTTGATGTATTCACTGTTATTACACAATGTAGAAAATAGTAACAATAAAGAAAAACCCTGGAATGAGTAGGTGTGTCCAAACTTTTGACTGGTACTGTATATTCAAATTTCCCCTCTCTCTATTCCCTCTGCACCCATCCATCTCTCTTCCTCCCTTTCTCCCCCTCCCTGTCTCTCCCTCTCATCCTTCTCATCCCTCTGTACTGAGTCATCTCCTAACCTGATTACTCATCATGCTGTTGGCAGTTTTAATGAGCCCTTCAAGAAACCTCTACATTACTACTTACTGTTGGAAATCATGACCACAGATCAACCACTCAATGGCCACACACACTGACCAACATCGACCACATCCTGGGGAGTGATGAGAGAATATGGACCGCATGGTCATCTGTGTAACTTCATCCAAAAAATAAAACGGGGGGAAAAAAACTAGGTGAAACTTGTCCAATTAGAAACACTAGTTTTTTTCTACATCGTGTCCTGCTGAACACACCCAAGGCACACAGCACAGTTGAGGAGGATGAGATTCTCAAGGGAACAAGCTTGTCTTTTTGCTCTGTGGTGTGGTTCTCAAGAGGTCAGGGGACCTTGAGGATTTAAAGACACTCAACTCGAGGAGTTCAAGAATTGCCTTCATTTATGAGCACAACCCACTGGGCACAGACAACAACTCAGTCTATTCCACATTGGTTCAATGTAATTTAATTGAAATTACGTGGAAACAACATTGATTTAACTAGTGTTTGCCCAGCGGGAAGCATCTCACTCTGGAGAAAGTTGCAGTCATTGCAGATGAGTTTGTGTTGACACAAAACTACAAACAAAGCACACAGTAGTTATCCCTTACACAAGAAGCAATCCAGAGTCACTTCCTACTACGAGGTTTCAGTCTTGTACCGCAGTGCCCAAAGATAAGGATTGGCAAAAACAGTTTTTTTTGTATCTGCCAATTTGTCAGAAAAGACACATTGTCTCTTGTGTCCTAAGTTGAAACAGAAAAATGAGTGAGAAAAAGCTATTTCTTCTTATGGGAGCCCTCCAGACAGTTAAGGCTCTGGTTGGGAATGGATTATCTCCTAAACAAGATTTTGGATCAGATGTGTATGAAGCCTTTGTTATAGACGGTTTCGTGTCTCTGCAGAGTGGTGATGCTGTTGAACAGCCTGTGAAGATACTGCAAGACACTTGGGCAGCCCAATCCTTGATTTTGTTTATCATTCATCTGACACTACAGCAACTGGTTACAGTGTGTTAGTTCAAGGCGTGGAGATGGGTTGCATGGAAGTTCCTTTCTATAATGTCAAGCTCAAATCGGGTCTTGCTACTGGGTCGGTCCGTCGTCGTTGGAGTGAGTGAAGGGAGTGTCTTTAATTTTGGGCAACGATTTGGCTGGTGGGAAGGTCGTGCCAAGTCCTGTTACCTGTAAGGAACCCAGAGTAGAGGAACCTGATGTGTTATCAGAAAAGTACCCTAGAGTGTTCCCTACGTGTGAGGTTACACATGCTGTCTAAGAAGAGCAAGTCTAGAGTTGAGGAGGACGTCAGCGATCCCACCATGTTCGATCTGTCTGAGACATTTAAGTGTGGTTCTGATTTCGGTAAACCTCCTGAGTTGACCTCTCCTTTGAAAACACCAAATGTCAGCGAGTTTCTAGGACCTCTAAAAGAAGAGAGGGTCCCTACAGTTAACACTTCAATGTCTAGGAAGCAACTGATTGCTGAACAGAGTAAAGATGCTTCCCTTTCCCCTCTTTTTGCTGAGATGTGTCCAGAGGAGGAGTTTGATGAAATCCGTGTGGGTTACTTTGACAGAGATGGTGTTCTGATGAGGTGTTGGTGAACAACAGGACAGTCTGCGGCTCTGCTGGTAATGTAAACATGACGTCATATACTGGACATTACAACAACACAGCAGACAGGCTGGAGAATGGGTTATTGATAGACATGTGGCTCGCTCATGTGTTTCTGAATGGTGAGGAGAGATTGCCCAGGAAATTAAGTGATCAAGGGAGGGAGGGAGGGAGCAAGAGATGCCAAAGAGGGGCAGATAACTCAGCCTTTAGTGTGGTGGGGAGAGAGAAGGGGGGATGGAGGCGAAGGGAGAAGGGAAGGGTAAATGAAAACCACATGCAGGTTGAATCTCTCTTATTGTCTTCAACTCAAACCAGCTGGCTGCTCCTGGCTTATCCTTCAATATAAACATCCCTGCAGTCTCCCTTGCACAAACACACATATACACACAGATTTACAGTATACATACACACACATGCACTCAGTGTTCTCTTGACCAGTGAACTTAAACAGCCAAGATCATATACTGCCTCATGTACCTGCATCCTCCTACACACACACGCATGCACGCACGCACGCACGCACGCACGCACACACACACACACACACACACACACACACACACACACACACACACACACACACACACACACGTTGGGGGGGGGGTGTGGAGGCAGGAAATAGCCTCTTCAGCTCCAAAGCCTCTGCTGTTGATCTTGGCATGCTGCAAAGCATGCTGGGGGATAAACTGCAGCTGAGTGGACTAACAGGCCTGTCCTGGCTAACGCACGCACACACACACACAGAATGTGGAGTGTGTTTTATGGATTATTGCTGAGTCACATATCGCTATTCCCCATTTCCTCCTCTTCGTCTCTGTTTCATCCTTCTCCTTCTTAGTATTGCTCTCTCTCCCCCTCTCTCTTTATCGCTCTGTTTCGTTGACCTGACATCAGTTTATCGAGCCCTGGCATACATCCGCATGCACACACACACACAAACACACACACACACACACACACACACACACACACACACACACACACACACACACACACACACAAATATGCATGTGTGTTATAACTTGTGTGTGGCAGGATTGTGGCCAGAGAGTTGATTGCTGTTTTCTCCCTCCAACAGTAATGGCTAGCAGACCGACAGGTCGGAACAACTGAGAATAGAAAGAAAGGGTTGCAGCATGTTTTTGTTGTTGAGTCATTAGTCTGCATGTTGTTTGTCCAAACATCAGACGCTTTCTGTTTATGAGTGCTGGGGAGTGTGTGTGTGTGTATGTATGTGTGTGTGTGTGTACTGGACCCTATCCTCCTACCAGATGCTATTGATCTGAAGGTAACTACTAGTACAACTCTCTGTTCCTGAGCCAGGTACACATGCCAGCTCTCATTCTCTCTCTCGCTGTGTGTATGAGAGTGTTGTGCGTGCTTATGTGTGTGTTGGCAGGAGATGTGACAGCAGGAACAGTCATCAGCAGGACAGAGTAAGGGGCCGGAGAGGGTCTACAGTTCATAGTTGAACATCGCAGATCCGTGATAGGCCAACGGTCCATACTGACCAGTAGGCTGGTAAGTATACCATAACAGGACAGAACTATCATGCCCAACTGAGCTGTAGACACATCAAGGGTGTTCTCATTTCCTATATATGATGATGCCCCTTTGAGAGAGTGGGTCAGTTAATGGCAGTGGGTGAGGAGGTAGAGGAGGATTGGCGAAGGATGAGGCTGACACAGAGACAGATGTGTGTGTCTGTGGTCTGGTGCCACTCTGGCTCCTGGCACTATAATGCTCTATTTCAGAACTGCTTCCGCACGCACACACACACACACACACACACACACACACACACACACACAATGGATGGACTGTAAACAGCTCTGATGGACTCTTGATGATCTTGTTCCTGGAGAGAGAAGCAGGAAGGGGAGAGGAGATGAGACAGTAGAAGTTTGCTGCCATCTTGTTACTGCTAATGAGCACCTGAACACATACACTGTTTGAGTAATCAGCGTTTCCAGAGAGATTCCCGTCAGGCCCCAGGGTTATCCCTGGGGGACGGATATCAGCACTCTAACTCACCCGGAGCTCTGAAGCACCGACTCTCTCTCTCTCTCTTCCTCTCACATCGTTCTTCTACTACTGGCTCCGAGTGTTTACTGGAAGCTTCATATTTACCTGGCTGAGTGAGGCAATTTCCACTGAGGAGAAAAGCATCTGTGTTTCCACCACTGGGAATTTGTGTGTGTGTGCAGTCTAGCACCTAAAAGGGTTCTTCGGATGTCCCCATAAGAAAACCCTTTGAAGAACCCTTGTTCCTTCCCGGTAAATGGAATCCAAAAGTATTTTACCTGTAACCAAAAAGGGTTTTCCTATGGGGACAGCTGAAGAACCCTTGTTCCTTCCCGGTAAATGGAATCCAAAAGTATTTGACCTGTAACCAAAAAGGGTTCTCCTATGGGGACAGCTGAAGAACCCTTGTTCCTTCCCAGTAAATGGAATCCAAAAGTATTTGACCTGTAACCAAAAAGGGTTCTCCTATGGGGACAGCTGAAGAACCCTTGTTCCTTCCCGGTAAATGGAATCCAAAAGTATTTGAGCTGTAACCAAAAGGGTTCTCCTATGGGGACAGCTGAAGAACCCTTGTTCCTTCCCGGTAAATGGAATCCAAAAGTATTTTACCTGTAACCAAAAAGGGTTCTCCTATGGGGACAGCTGAAGAACCCTTTTGGAAGCTTTTTTCTATACTGTACAATTCTTTCACTACGTAACTACAACACTTTAACAATATAACCTATCACAGGACAGGGACAACTACAGTGTTTTCATAATATAACTGCAACCATTATATTATAGTTTCTTATTAACTGATACACTGACAGCTGAAACGCAGTGAGAACATGTTGCTAACGACCCCCAAGGAAAAATCAATCCCATTATGCTTATGGTGGTCTGGGGAAGAGTTGACTCTATTCAAGAGGTCAATCCTACATGAGCTGTACACCAGCAGAGAGGTGTGTGTATGCATACAAGTGTGTATGTAAGCATGCATGCGTAAAGGATGTCACGCTCCTTGCTTAGCGAGTACCACTTCCTCCTGAATCAGCCTACACCGAGGCTCAAACCCAGGACCTCTGCCTTGCTAGCAAACATGACCACCCTCCTGAAGCATCTTACCAGTTGGCGCCACCCGAAAAGCTAGACCACGCATCTCTAAGATCTCTAAAATATTTGTGTCCTTTGCACCTGTAATGTCTCTAGCCAGGTGTTTTGGTTGTTTTTTTGTGGGTTTTCTTTGACTGTTATTTCCAGCACTGGGTTTGCTGCAGTCCAAAAATCCTAGGAAACGCTCTTTAATTAACACAAGTAGTCTCCAATCGATTATTTAATGTCTGGTTGTGCATGAGTATTTGGTGGTGGGGGATTGCCTAAACTATGGGAGGGGGGGAATACTATTTGTAGATCAGTGATTCTGCACCTCAATTTGCTGAAGCTGACCCTCTCCAATAGACTCAATCCCTTATCATCAGAGGTTATAAGAATGGGGCAATTAGGACAGTAAATGGGGAAAGACTATGAATCCAACCAGAACCCAGCTAGCACAGAACATTCCTGTAACGTTTCCTAAAGGTTCTCTTTTGGTTCTCAGAAAAATAACTTTCACAGGGAACTTTGCTATTTTGGAAAGGTAGAAACACATTCAAATAAAATATTTGTTTTTTTTGGTAAATTCGAACTTTCACCTATCGTTCCCTGTGGTTCCCGTTTGGTTGATGGAAGAGAAAAGGTTCTGGGAACGGTGCATATCTAAAGGGCCATATTGGATCAAACTGCTGAAAGAGGAGATAGTGTGTGTGGAGTGCACATAATTTTGTAAATAACTTGTTTTTTCTTCCACCAAAAAAAATGTATTAAACATGGAGTGGGGGATTAGACAGGCCTTCTGAAAGATCTGATGAAGGTGAAGATGATGGACAAGAAAAAAAAGGAGAACAGAGGAAATGTTTATGAAGTAATATGAAATGAGGACCTTCACAGAACTTTTGGAAGAACTTAAGGAAATTGAGAGTGAGGCTGAATTAGATGTGAATCAGATTACAGATTTCTCAGAACCCGTGATATACAACAAATTGATAACTGCAATTATAATTGTGTTAATAGTTCATATGTAATTGTGTAATCCTGAGTGTGTGTGTGTTCCCAACTTTGTAACTTTCCCAGAACGTTAAGAAAACCAAAATATGTTATCTGTGAAATTTCAAAAATGTAAATTCACAATATCGAAGGAAAAAAAGAGCGCCAATACCCCACTGGCATGCATTACAGACGAGAATAAATTCAGCAAAACCTGCAATTTACACTGAACAAAAATATAAACACAACATGTAAAGTGTTGGTCCTATTGGTCCTGAAATAAAAGATCACAGAAATGTTCCATACACACAAAAAAAAATTCTCTCCAATTTTTTTCACAAAATTGTTTACATTGCTGTTAGTGAGCATTTCTCCTTTGCCAAGATAATCCATCCACCTGATAGGTGTGGAGTATCAAGAAGCTGATTAAACCGCATGATCATTACAAAGGTGTACCTTGAAATGAGGACAATAAAAGGCCACTCTAAAATATGCAGTTTTGTCACACAAAACAATGCCACAGATGTCTCAAGTTTTGAGGGATCGTGCAAATGTCATGATGACTGCAGGAATGTCCACCAGAGCTGTTGCCAGAGAATTTAATGTTAACTAATTTCTTTACCATAAGCCGCCTCCAGAGTCGTTTTAGAGAATTTGGCAGTTCGCCCTACCGGCCTCAAAACCGCAGGCCACGTGTATGGCATTGTGTGGGCGAGAGGTTTGCTGTTGTCAGCGTTGTGAACAGAGTGCCCCATGGTGGCGGTGGGGTTATGGTATGGGCAGGCATAAGTTATGGACAACAAACAGAATTGCATTTTATCGATGGCAATTTGAATGCACAGAGCTACAGTGACAAGATCATGAAGCTCATTGTCGCCGCCATCACCTCATGTTTCAGCATGATAATGAAAGGACCCATGTTGCAAGGATCTGTACACAATTCCTGGAAGCTGAAAAATGTCCCAAGCATGTTTGGGATGCTCTGGATCAACGTGTATGACAGCATGTTCCAATTCCCGCCAATATCCAGAAACTTCGCACTGAAGAGGAGTGAGATGACATTCCACAGTCAACAGCCTGATCAATTCTGCAAAGGAGTTGTGTCGCACTGCATTAGGCAAATAGTGATCACACCAGATACTGACTGGTTTTCTGATCCACACCCATACTTTTTTTCATAAAGGTATCTGTGACCAATATCTTTATTCCCAGTCATGTGACATCCATAAAATAGGGCCTAGTTTATTTATTTCAGTTGATTGATTTCCTTATATGAACTGTAACTCAGTGAAATCTTTTAAAATTGTTGAATGTTGCTTTTAGATTTTTGTTCAGTATATTTCCTCACTGTAGGAAAGTCTGTTTTTTCCTCCTCGTGCGGTGACGTCGATAGACCAGTCGTGGATTAGTAGGGTTCCAAGTAGCTCTAGATAGCTAGCAGGCAGCGGTTAGCAGAATGGGCCTTCAGCGGACGTCGCGCCTGAGGGGCCTGTTGGAATCCTCGAGCAGAATATGTCGGTATTCCAGTTGTAAAGGATCGGCAGGATTCCATGCCCCGTACCGGCAGTAGAAGGGGTCCGGATATTGTAGCCCAGGGAGCTGGGAGCTCGAAAATTCAAGCCCCTTGGGTGCTGCCATAGAGTTATAGAGAAATTATAGATAAAACTTATCGGTGCTCATCGGCCATAAACATTACACAACAAGCTAGAAATCACAAATTCAACAATGAGCGGTTTGGAAGGAAACAGTGGATAATTGCAAGCACTGCAAAGCAATCATTAGGTGTGTGGTCCAAGTCTGGGTTTAAGGGTCTCTTTCCCAAGCTTAAAAGGATAAACATTCAACATTGGCCATGCTGTCAATCCAGCATGACTTCTGCTGCGATCGAAATGACTAGAAACTCAGAACTGGGAAATCTCAGACTTCAGTGAGGTCAAGACAACTGAGAACTCGGGAAAAAAACTAGCTCTGACTGGGAAATATGTTTTGAACAGTCATCCAGCTCAAAATTCCAAGTTGGGAACTTGGGCCTCTTTCAAGAGCTCTGACCTGAAGATCACTGATGTCATGATTTTACCTTGTTTTTTTCCCAGTTGTCTTGAAAGCACCCTAAATTAAGAGAATGCCAGACATTGATGACAACATTTGCCCATGAAGGACCACCGCGCCACCTTCCTGATCAAGTGAGCACAGCACAACAAAGTGAGTCCAAAAATGTATTGTATGTTGCTTCATAAATTATGCAATATGCCTAGGAGATAGTAATACTTTCTTAGCTACAGTATACATAAGTGTATTTTCTGTGGTAAGCTGTTGATAGCCCATGTGCTTGAGGTTGTGGACAGGTGTCTTTTATACTGATAACAAGTTCAAACAGGTGCCATTAATACAGGTAACGAGTGGAGGACAGAGGAGCCTCTTAAAGAAGAAGTTACAGGTCTGTGAGAGCCAGAAATCTTGCTTGTTTGTAGGTGACCAAATACATATTTTCCACCATAATTTGCAAATAAATTAATTAAAGATCCTACAATGTGATTTTCTGGATTTTTTTTCCTCATTTTGTCTGTCATAGTTGAGGTGTACCTATGATGAAAATTACAGGCCTCTCTCATCTTTAAGTGGGAGAACTTGCACAATTGGTGGCTGACTAAATACTTTTTTGCCCCACTGTATATATAAAATATAAATAATGTCAGAGAGGAAGACTGACACCCTTCCATATCCTTGCCTATTTCCATACAGTTCCTGTTTTCAGGACATACTTTATAGGAGTATCAATTACACACACAGCTAGACGCCAGAGGAAACTGGGCTGTTGTGAACGTTGAAACAAAAAGACAATTTTAGAAAGTTTCTCCTGAGCGGGGAAACAAAGGGGGGAAGAGATGACGTCGCACATCGAGAACTAGAGTGTCAACTTGTGGCATGGTTGACACACATGGGAGCTCACAGTACAAGGTCTACACACACACACACACACATTTTAATTACCAGTGAAAAGCTGAAATGTCTTAGGTCAATAAATATTCAACCCCTTTGTTATGGCAAATCTAAAAAGTTCAGGAGTGAACATTTCCTTATCAAGTCACGTAATAAGTTGTGTGGACTCACAAAGTACAATAATGCAATAACAATGTTTAACATGTTTTGAGCAACTACCTCTGTACCCCACACATACAATTATCTTTAAGGTCCCTCAGTAGAGCAGTGATTTTCAAACACAAAGACGAGATTTTCCAAAGCCACGCAAAGGGCACCTATTGGTAGATGGGTAAAAAAAAAGCAGACAATGAATATCACTTCAAAAATATTGAAGTGATTAAATACACTTTGGATGGTGTATCAATAAACCCAGTCACTACAAAGATACAGGCATGCGTCCTAACTCAGATGGTGGAGAGGAAGGAAACCACTAAGGGATTTTACCATGAGGCCAATGGTAACTTTAAAACAGTTACAGAGTTTAATGGCTGTGATAGGAGAACACTGAGGACGGATCAACAACATTGTAGTTACTCCACAATACTAACCTAATTGACAGAGTGAAAAGATGGAAGCCTGTACAGAATAGAAATATTCCAAATCCTGCATCCTGATTACAAGAAGACACTAAAGTAATACTGTAAAAAATGTGTAAAGCAATTCACATTTTGTCCTCAATACAAAATGTGATGTTAGGGGCAAATGCTTGCATCCCTAAGAGCGGGTGTGATAACACGTATGTCTAAAGTTTAGTAAAGAGGTTCGGTACAGTGTGACTTTTAGGAAAGGGGCTTTATAAATGAAAACATAGCAATGTATGAACCTACGTGACATCAAAGAGGGCCAACCAACTTTCTGGTAGAGAATGCAGCCATGAGTACTAAAATTGTTGTCTGTAATAATGCGCAGTGCGCTATGATAAACTGAATCTAACAGCTTTAATGAAGTGGCAGCTGTGTTCATATAGATGTCACCATAGACTAGAACCGATAGGAACATCGACTGAATAATTTGCTTTCTACTATTTAGTGAAGAAGCCTATTTTTACTCTCGGTTTCTTAACTAACTCATCAATATGCTTTTTAAAAGACAGCTTTTCATCTATCCAGATATTTGTAAGCAGGGCCTCGATCTATATGGACACAATCCAAAGTGCATATGCATAAATCAGAGTTATTTTATGCACTCTAGAAAACATTCAATACTAATTTCAGGTCAAAAAAGTTTTTCTGTAATACAATGAAGGCAGACTGTAGTTCAGTAGAGCCTGGTCAACCGTGGGGGCAATTGCATAGCCAACAGTATCATCAGCATACAAGTGCAGGTTACAATTTTCTACAGGAGAATTGATATTGTTCATGTAAACAGTAAAAAGTAAAACCCAGAATCGACCCCAGCGGGACACCTTTCGCAATATCCAGGAAAACTCATTTAACACCATCAGTAGACACATTGAGTTCTACAGTGCATTGCAAAGTATTCACCCCCTTGGCCGTTTTTCCTATTTTGTTGCATTACAACCTGTAATTTAAATGGATTTTTATTTGGATTTCATGTAATGGACATACACAAAATAGTCTAAATTGGTGGAGTGAAATGGAAAAAAAAACTTGCTAAAAAAAACAAAACGGAAAAGTGTTGCGTGCATATGTATTCACCCCCTTTGCTATGAAGCCCCTAAATAAGATCTGGTGCAACCAATTACCTTCAGAAGTCACATAATTAGTTAAATAAAGTCCACCTGTGTGCAATCTAAGTGTCACATGATCTGTCACATGATCTGTCACATGATCTCAGTATCACCTGTTCTGAAAGGCCCCAGAGTCCGCAACACCGCTAAGCAAGGGGCACCACCAAGCAAGCAGGGGGCACCACCAAGAAAGCAGAACTATGAAGACAAAGGTGCTCTCCAAAGGAGAAGTACAGATCAGGGTTGGGTAATTAAAAAATATCTGAAACTTTGAACAACCCACTGAGCACCATTAAATCCATTATTTAAAAAATGGAAAGGATATGGCACCACAACAAACCTGCCAAGAGAGGGCCGCCCACCAATACTCCCAGACAAGACAAGAAGGGCATTAATCAGAGAGGCAACAAAGAGACCAAAGATAACGCTGAAAGAGCTGCAAAGCTCCACAGCGGAGATTGGAGTATCTCTCCATAGGACCACTTTTAAACCGTACACTCCATAGAGCTGGGCTTTATGGAAGATTGGCCAGGAAAAAGCCATTGCTTAAAGAAAAAAATAAGCAAACATGTTTGGTGTTCGCCAAAAGGAATGTGGGAGACTCCACAAACATATGGAAGAAGGTACTCTGGTCAGATTAGACTAAAATTGAGATTTTTGGCCATCAAGGAAAACGCTATGTCTGGCGCAAACACAACACCTCTCATCACCCCGAGAATACCATCCCCGCAGTGAAGAATGATGGTGGCAGCATCATGCTGTGGGGATGCTTTTCATCAGCAGGGAATGGGAAAGTGTTCAGAATTGAAGGAATGATGGATTGCGCTAAACACAGGGAAATTCTTGAGGGAAACCTGTTTCAGTCTTCCAGAGATGTGAGACTGGGACCGAGGTTCACCTTTCAGCAGGACAATGACCCTAAGCATACTGCTAAAGCATCACTTGAGTGGTTTAAGGGGAAACATTTAAATGTCTTGGAATGGCCTAGTCAAAGCCCAGACCTCAATCCAATTGAGAATCTGTGGTATGACTTAAAGATTGCTGGAACCCATCCAACTTGAAGGAGCTGGAAGTTTTGCCTTGAAGAATGGGCAAATATCCCAGTGGCTAGATGTGCCAAGCTTATAGAGACATACCCCAAGAGACTTGCAGCTGAAATTGCTACAAAAAGTGGCTCTACAAAGTATTGACTTTGGGGATGAATAGTTATGCATGTTCAAGTTGATTTTTTTGGGTCTTATTTCTGGTTTGTTTCACAATAAAAAAATATTTTGCATCTTCAAAGTGGTAGGCATGTTGTGTAAATCAAATGATACAAACCCCTAAAAATCTATTTAAATTCCAGGTTGTAAGGCAACAAAATAGGTAAAATGCCAAGGGGGTGAATACTTTCGCAAGCCACTGTATTTGCAAGTAAAACAGTTATGTGCAGCCTGGTCTAGGCCAATTGAGGAAAGCCTCTGATTTAGCAGTAAGTGATCAACACTATCAAATGCTTTTGACAGATCAATGAAGAAGGCAGCACAATGTTGCCTTTTACCATTACAGTTAAACACAATGTATAAATAGGGATGCAGCAGAGATAGTAATATGACCTGGTCTAAAACCCGAATAATGTACATTTAGAATAAATTTCAAGGATAAGAAATATCTTAGCTGGGAATTAATCAAGGATTTTAATATTTTAGCTAGGCAAGAAAGTTTAGAAATAGGGCAATGACTATTTAGGTCTCGAGGGTCACCACCTTTGTGAAGGGGGAGTACATGGGCCGCCTTCCAAACCTTGGGGATAGTACCATATATAATCAATCATCAGGGAATAAATATGGGCTAATGATTCAGCAATCAGGGGGGCAGCGGGCTGCAGCAAAAATGAATAAAGCATATCAGCCCCAGTGGATTTTTTAAATAAAGCATGGACCCGTGTCGCAAGGATCTGCACAGTTTCTGGAAGCTGAAAATGTCCCAGTTCCATGGCCTGCATACTCACCATACATGTCACCCATTGAGCATGTTTGGGATGCTCTGTATCAACGTATATGACAGTGTGTTCCAGTTCCCGCCAATACCAAGCAACTTCACACAGCCATTGAAGGGGAATGGGACAATGTTCCAAAGGCCACAATCAACCGCCTGATCGACACTATGCAAAGGAGATGTGTTGTGCTGCATGAGGCAAATGGTGGCCACTACTTAAAAAAAAAAAAAGGTATTTGTGACCAACAGATACAGTGCCTTGCGAAAGTATTCGGCCCACTTGAACTTTGCGACCTTTTGCCACATTTCAGGCTTCAAACATAAAGATATAAAACTGTATTTTTTTGTGAAGAATCAACAACAAGTGGGACACAATCATGAAGTGGAACGACATTTATTGGATATTTAAAACTTTTTTAACAAATCAAAAACGGAAAAATTGGGCGTGCAAAATTATTCAGCCCCTTTACTTTCAGTGCAGCAAACTCTCTCCAGAAGTTCAGTGAGGATCTCTGAATGATCCAATGTTGACCTAAATGACTAATGATGATAAATACAATCCACTTGTGTGTAATCAAGTCTCCGTATAAATGCACCTGCACTGTGATAGTCTCAGAGGTCCGTTAAAAGCGCAGAGAGCATCATGAAGAACAAGGAACAACCCAGGCGGGTCCGAGATACTGTTGTGAAGAACTTTAAAGCCGGATTTGGATACAAAAAGATTTCCCAAGCTTTAAACATCCCAAGGAGCACTGTGCAAGCGACAATATTGAAATGGAAGGAGTATCAGACCACTGCAAATCTACCAAGACCTGGCCGTCCCTCTAACCTTTCAGCTCATACAAGGAGAAGACTGATCAGAGATGCAGCCAAGAGGCCCATGATCACTCTGGATGAACTGCAGAGATCTACAGCTGAGGTGGGAGACTCTGTCCATAGGACAACAATCAGTCGTATATTGCACAAATCTGGCCTTTATGGAAGAGTGGCAAGAAGAAAGCCATTTCTTAAAGATATCCATAAAAAGTGTCATTTAAAGTTTGCCACAAGCCACCTGGGAGACACACTAAACATGTGGAAGAAGGTGCTCTGGTCAGATGAAACCAAAATTGAACTTTTTGGCAACAATGCAAAACGTTATGTTTGGCGTAAAAGCAACACAGCTCATCACCCTGATCACACCATACCCACTGTCAAACATGGTGGTGGCAGCATCATGGTTTGGGCCTGCTTTTCTTCAGCAGGGACAGGGAAGATGGTTCAAAATGATGGGAAGATGGATGGAGCCAAATACAGGACCATTCTGGAAGAAAACCTGATGGAGTCTGCAAAAGACCTGAGACTGGGACGGAGATTTGTCTTCCAACAAGACAATGATCCAAAACATAAAGCAAAATCTACAATGGAATGGTTCATAAATAAACATATCCAGGTGTTAGAAAGGCCAAGTCAAAGTCCAGACCTGAATCCAATCGAGAATCTGTGGAAAGAACTGAAAACTGCTGTTCACAAAGGCTCTCCATCCAACCTCACTGAGCTCGAGCTGTTTTGCAAGCAGGAATGGGAAAAAATTCAGTCTCTCGATGTGCAAAACTGATAGAGACATACCCCAAGCGACTTACAGCTGTAATCGCAGCAAAAGGTGGCGCTACAAAGTATTAACTTAAGGGGGCTGAATAATTTTGCACGCCCAATTTTTCAGTTTTTGATTTGTTAAAGAAGTTTGAAATATCCAATAAATGTCGTTCCACTTCATGATTGTGTCCCACTTGTTGTTGATTCTTCACAAAAAATACAGTTTTATATCTTTATGTTTGAAGCCTGAAATGTGGCAAATGGTCGCAAAGTTCAAGGGGGCCGAATACGTTCGCAAGGCACTGTATATATCTGTATTCCCAGTCATGTGAAATCCATAGATTAGGGCCTAATTAATTCATTAAAATGTAATGATTTCCTTACATGAACTAACTATGCAAAATATTTGCAATTGTTGTATGTTGCGATTTATATTTATATATACGTATACACACTACCGATCGAAAGTGTTAGAACACCTATTCATTCAAGGGGTTTTATTTATACAATTTTTTACATTGTAGAAAAATAGTGAAGACATCAAAACTATGAAATAACACATATGGAAACATGTAGTAAACCAAAAAAGTGTTAAACAAATCAAAATATATTTTATCTTTGAAATTCTTCAAATAGCCACACTTTGACTTGATGACATCTGTGACGACCCTCCCACTCTGTCTGCCGTATTCTGTTTATGTTCTTGTTTCCTTATTAGGATGCCGGTGGGCGGAGTTGGGGAGGGTCGTCAGCTACATGGTAAACACCTGGGCCAGGTGTGTCCCAGGATAAATAGACCTCTTCCACATTCATGGAGGAGACTCTCTCCATGCAGACACCATTGTAGATTGTGTTGTGGTTCTTGGTGGCGTTTTGTTTGTTTGCATTGGCACCTTTCAACACCCTGCATTATCACATTCATGCATGCAAAATACTCACTTACACTATTGATTACACACACCATGGTATATTGTCCTTAGTTGCTTTAGTTAATAAATATATATTTTGTTACTCCTTATCTCCACGTTGTCTCCCTTTGTTACGGGCTTTGAGCCGGTTCGTGACAAGTGGGGGCTCGTCCGGGATCTTTTGAACTATTGGTTTGGGAGGCCGTGGAGGTACGTGTTTGGTTTGCATTTTTTGTTTGCGTGTGATAGGCCCAATATTGGTTGCCTTTGTTGTTTGGTTTGTGTGCTGTGTTGGAGAGTGTATAATGGTTAGTTTCCAGGCCCTGCGTAGACTGAACTCTTGTTCTACTTTCTGTTGGGATATCAGTCTGAGGTGAGTAATCGGCTGTGTACCTCGGTGGGAGATTTGGGTAGAGTAGTGGAACTTGCTACTCGGAGCTATAGCCTTTTTCCCCTGATAGGTTTAGTGACGTGTTTCATTTTTTGGAATATGTTGGGCATGGTTAATGTTTGTTATTTTTGTGTGGTGTCTGTGGACTGAGCAGTTGTCTCGGGGGCACATCCGTGGCTTGGTGGAATTTGCCAGCATGCTGGGGAGTTTTTCCTTGCCAGCGGGCTACAGTGCGTAAATTCCCACCGCAAATCTGCACGAAGACTAGGGTTGAGTTATTGTAGGTTTTGGGGAAGCTCCATATCTCATCTCTCTTCTGTGGTGCTCAGGGTGATTGTCAATTCTCGGGTTGTGGTCTGGTGTGCTCAGCAGAAGGGAAGAGCTTCATGGCGTCTTGTGTAGAGGAGTTCATTCGCTCTCCATCGGAGGGATTGTTAGATTTAGGTACTAAATAACAGCTGTTGAAGGTCGCGGAACACTACAAGGTTGAGATTAGTGATAAACGTCTAAAAAATTCTATTAGGTTGATATTGAAGGCCAATCTGATGGAGAGTGGTATTCTTGAAGTTACCACTGGGCCAACCTCTGCTGAGGATTTGTCGTCTCCCAGTAGCGTTACAATGGCCATTCCATCGGTTAGTCCTAGTAGCCTTCTTTTTGAACAGCAGAAAGAACTGCTTCTGTTACAGCTGGAGCATGATCGTGAGAAGAGAGAGCATGATCGGCAGCATGATTGTGAGAAGCTAGAGCATGATCGTATAAAATATGAAAAGGAATTGGCATTTAAACAAGATATGGAGCGTGCAAAAATCAAGTTGCAACAAGACCGTATAGAGTTGGTTGGGGAAGGAAAGATCTCAGGGGAGAGTTTGTTTTGGGAAGGTGACCCAGATTTACCTAGGGGGTAGTTCCGTTGTTGGTCGTGCCCCAGAGACATTTGATATTGTTGGGAACTTACGGTTATTGCCTCAGTTTAATGAAAGGGGCCCCGAAACATTCTTTTCGTTGTATGAGCGGGTTGCTGACGCTAGGAGTTGGCCTGATTCTGACCGCACCTTAATGTTGCCGTGTGTGCTGACTGGTAAAGCGCAGGAAGCATATTCAGCTCTTAGTGTACACGACAGTGCCAGTTATGATAAAGTTAAAACAGCTGTGTTACAGATTTATGAATTGGTCCCTGAGGCTTACCGCCAACGATTTAGGACTTTAAAAAGGGATGATAAGCAGACTCATGTTGAGTTTGCGCGACAATTATCTTTACAGTTTAATCGCTGGTGTTCCGCCTCTGCAGTTGTGACTTTCCAAGGGCTGTGTGATCTGATTATGTTAGAGCAATTTAAGGACACAATTCCTGATCGTATTGCCACTTATATTAACAAACAGAAAGTAAAGAATGTTGCTGAAGCTGCGGTTTTGGCGGACGAGTATGCGTTGACTCACAAGTGTCTTTGCAGAGCCCCGTATTCGGAAAGAGTGGGGGCGTTCGGATAGATTTGGGCTTCGCTCACCGAGATACTTTGGTTCACGGGCAGAGTTCTATTCAACTCTGGTTGAGCCTGACTCCCATGGTAAAGCTGACTTTGGGCAGGAGTGTCACTACTGTCAAGGTTCAGGTCATTGGAAAAACAAATGCCCACTTCTCAGGTCAAAGGGTGCTTACGCTAAATCTAAGCCTACCGCGTTAGCTGCACCTGTTCTACATCAGTTCACCCATGACTCATTTCCTCAGGCCCAGGAGAATGTGAAAGTCCATATTGATCCAGACTATTTACCTTTCATTACGGAAGGTTTTGTGTCTATGTTAGGAAGTAAAGACCTAGTGCCAGTGAAGACCCTGAGAGACACAAGAGCCTCTGAATCATATGTGTTGGAGTCTGTTACCCTTTTCTGCTGAGACTGATTCAGGGAATAGTGTTCTAATTAGGGGAGTAGGTTTGAACACTGTCAGTTCCATTGCATAAACTGATGTTGGATTGTGGGCTGGTGAAGGGTGAAGTTGTTATGGGGGTGCGTCCTTCGTTGCCTATTGAGGGTATTGACGTTATCCTTGGGAATAACTTGGCTGGTGAGCGTGTATGGCCTGTCGTGTTTCCATCTCTAGTGGTTTCCACTAAGCCATCATTTGTTGGGATTCCTGATGAGAGTGTACAGAGTTTCCCAGAGGTGTTTTCTGCGTGTGCAGTGACATGTTCTATGGGCCGTGGCGAACTGGTCACTGCGCCGACTAATGATAATAATACAAAGTATGTCACTGTTTTCCCTGTTATCCCGTTATCTGTAACCCGCTCAGATCTAATCAATGCACAACGGGATGACCCCACGTTAGAAGAGTTGCGTGACCAAATTGTGCCTGTGGAACAGTTGGGAGATGTTGCCCATGGCTATTTTCTCCAAGAGGATGTCCTGATGAGAAAGTGGGTGTCTCATGATAGTTGTTTTCTAGGGGAGGCAATTAGTCAGGTTGTTGTACCAGTTGAGCTTCGTGAGTTGGTGTTGGAAACTTCTCACAGCGACGTTGCTTGACATATGGGGGTGAGGAAAACCTACAATCACATATTAAGACATTTCTTTTGGCCTAGATTAAAGAGGGATGTTTCTGATTTTATCAAAACTTGTCACACCTGTCAATTAACTGGTAAGCCTAATCAAGCTATTAAACCAGTACCATTGTTTCCTATTCCTGTACTCAGCCAACCTTTTGAGTATCTGATTATTGACTGTGTGGGTCCTCTGCCTCGTTCTAAAAAGGGTAGCAGTTACCTGTTCACTGTGGTGTTTCACCACTAGGTTTCCTGCTGCCTATCCTCTTCGATCTATCACGACTAAATCTGTGTTAAAAGCTTTAACTCAGTTTCTCATTGTTTGGAATCCCTAAGGCATTCAGAGTGATCAAGGCTCTAATTTCACCTCTAATCTGTTTAGTCAGGTTCTTCAACAGCTCCATATTAAACACAATTTGTCTAGCGCCTATCACGTGCAAAGTCAAGGAGCACTGGAACGTTTCCATCAAACACTTAAGTCTTTGTTGAGAGCTTATTGTACTGATATGGATAAGGATTGGGATGAGGGGTTGCCTTGGTTACTGTTAGCTGCTAGGGAAGTTTCACAGGAGAGCACAGGTTTCAGTCCAAATGACCTTGTGTTTGGACATAGGGTGCGTGGACTTTTATCTGTTCTCCAGGATGACTGGAAGTCTCCCGAGCCTCCTCAGTCCCTATTATCGTATGTGTGTGATTTCCGGCGACGGCTGTACGCCGCTGGTGAAATGGCTAAAGAGAAGTTATCATCTTCACAGGAGAGGATGAAGGGCATATTTGATCGCCGAACTGAGCCTCGTCACTTTAGTCCAGGTGACCAGGTTCTTGCTCTGCCGCCAATTGTTGGTTCTCCTTTTCAAGCCAAGTTTCAAGGTCCATATACAGTGGTGCGCCAGTACACTGAGTAAAATTATCTAGTTGCCACTCCAGAACGGAGGAAAGCACACCAGCTGTGCCATGTAAATCTGTTAAAACCCTATTATGCACGTTCCTCTGAGACTGAACAGTGGGATTCTACAGAGGACAGTAAAACCTGTTATTTTGGCTGATACCGTTGTTTCCTTGGGTTCTTGTCGTGCTAGATCTGGGCATGAGGAGGAAGATGTTCCTGGTCCTGACGATTGTATATTGCAGGGTAGATTAAAAAAATTCAGAAACACTGGATATTTTAGACAGTCTTCTCACTCACCTACCTGATGATGGGCGGAAAGAGATGGTTGGTCTGATTCAGAGATTTCCAGGTTTATTTTCTGATACACCTATACGTACAAACTTAATAGAACATGATATTGACATTGGAGGTGCTGACCCCATTCGTCAGCGGTTTTATAGAGTTTCTTCAGAGAAACTACGTTGTCTGGATGCTGAGGTCAAGTACATGCTGGAGAGTAAGATAGCAGAGCCTTCTTTCTCCAGTTGGGCTTCTCCCTGTATCTTGGTCAGTAAACCGGATGGAACAAACCAATTTTGTACGGACTACCGTAAGGTAAACAGTGTCACAAAGCCAGATTAATTTCCTCTTCCTCGAATGGAGGACTGTGCTGATCAAGTCGGTGCAGCTAAGTTTGTGAGCAAATTTGACCTGTTAAAAGGCTATTGGCAGGTGCCACTGACGAGTAGGGCACGTGAAATCTCTGCCTTTATTACACCCTTTGGTCTGTACTCGTATTCGGTTATGAGTTTCGGTTTGCGCAATGCACCTGCCACTTTTCAGCGACTTATGAACAGGGTTGTCGCCGGTCTGACCGGGTGCGCTGTTTATTTGGACGATGTAGTGATATATGCAGATACTTGGGAAGAACATCTGTCCCGTATTCAAGCCTTGTTCGAACGTCTGGCTGCGGGTCGCCTCACAATCAATCTGGCTAAATGTGAGTTTGCTCAGGCGACCGTTACATACCTTGGAAAAGTGGTTGGGCAGGGTGAAGTGCGTCCTGTTCGGACTAAAGTGGTGGCTATTGATGCTTTTCCACCACCAACTACTAAAAAGGAACTGATGCGTTTCTTGGGCATGATTGGTTATTACCGTAGTTTTTGTAATAACTTCTCTACTGTGGTCGCTCCCTTGACAGATCTGCTGAAAGCTCAGGCTGTTTATGTGTGGTCTACTCGTTGTCAACACGCTTTTGAAGATGCAAAGAGGTTGCTTACCTCAACTCCGGTACTGGCTGCTCCTCGGATGGATTTGTCATTTACCTTGCAGGTGGATGCTAGTCATGTGGGGGCAGGTGCAGTTTTGCTGCAAGCAGATGTGTCTGGGATTGAGAGGCCTGTTAGTTTCTCTTCTAAAAAGTTTAACGATTATCAGTTGAACTATTCGGTTATTGAAAAGGAAGCGCTAGCACTCATTTGGGCGCTACAACACTTCGAAGTGTATGTCGAGTCGGGGGTAGTACCTATTGTGGTCTACACCGACCATAACCCCCTCACTTTTTTGAGGTCCATGATGTGTCCAAACCAGAGGATAATGCGATGGTGTTTATTTTTACAATCATTCCATCTCGATGTGCGGCACATCTGGGGGACTGAAAACGTGATTGCTGATGCGCTCTCTCGTGCGCCCTGTTCCTAAATGTTTACGTGACTGACCATTGTTACGTATTGTCATGTTCTCTCTGTCCTGTCTGCTCCCGCCTGGTCTTGTTTTCTTCTTTCCTCTTAAATGTTGCTTCCTGTGTGAAGGTTGCTGAGGTCTGTGGAGGAGGTTGGCTGGGGCAAATTGTAAGGGTGAACACATAGACCCTCATCAATTTGTGGCGCAGAAGCTGTGTCAATTTGGAACTTAGAGGCTGGTATTTTGTTCCGGGGTCCTTGTTGGTCCCCGGTTTTATGGGGGGGGGGGGGAATGTGACGACCCTCCCACTGTCTGCCGTATTCTGTTTATGTTCTTGTTTCCTTATTAGGATGCCGGTGGGCGGAGTTGGGGAGGGCCGTCAGCTACATGGTAAACACCTGGGCCAGGTGTGTCCCAGGATAAATAGACCTCTTCCACATTCATGGAGGAGACTCTCTCCATGCAGACACCATTGTAGATTGTGTTGTGGTTCTTGGTGGCGTTTTGTTTGTTTGCATTGGCACCTTTCAACACTCTGCATTATCACATTCATGCATGCAAAACACTCACTTACACTACTGATTACTACACACACCATGGTATATTTTCCTTAGTTGCTTTAGTTAAGGAGTAACAAAATATATTTATTATCTCCACGTTGTCTCCCTTTGTTACGGGCTTTGAGCCGGTTCGTGACACATCTTTGCACACTCTTGGCATTCTCTCAACCAGCTTTATGACGTAGTCACCTGGAATGCATTCCAATTAACAGGTGTGCCTTGTTAAAAGTGAATGTGGAATTTCTTTCCTTCTTAATGTGTTCGAGCCAATCAGTTGTGTTGTGACAATGTGTTGTGGTATACAAAAGATAACCTTATTTGGTAAAAGACCACGTCCATGTTATGGCAAGAACAGCTCAAATAAGTAAAAAACGACAGTCCATTAGTTTAAGACATGAATGTCAGTCAACACGGAACATTTCAAGAACCTTTAAAGTTTCTTCAAGTGCAGTCGCAAAAAAACATCAAGCGCGATGATGAAACTGGCTCTCATGAGGACCACCACAGGAAAGGAAGACCCAGAGTTACCTCTGCTGCAGAGGATAAGTTCATTAGTTACCAGCCTCTGAAATTGCAGCCCAAATAAATGCTTCAAGTAACAGACACATCAACATCAACTGTTCATTAGAGACTGGTGGGTGGGTGACTATTTGAGACTGCGTGAATCAGGCCTTCATGGTCAAATTGCTGCAAAGAAAACACTACTAAAGGACACCAATAAGAGACTTGTTTGGGCCTAGAAACACAAGCAATGGACATTAGACTGGTGGAAATGTGTCCTTTGGTCTGGAGCCCAAATTGGAGATTTTTGGTTCCAACTTCCATGCCTTTTTGAAACGCGGTGTGGGTGAACAGATCTCTGCATGTGTATTTCCCACTGTAAAGCATGGAGGAGGAGGTGTTAGGGTGTGGGGGTGCTTTGGGGGTGACACCGTCTGTGATTTATTTAGAATTCAAGGCACACTTAACCAGCATGGCTACCACAGCATTCTACAGCGATACATAGCACACGCTCCAGCAGGTATATTTCACTAGTCACCCCCAAAGCCAATTCCTCCTTTGGCCGCCTTTCCTCCCACTTCTATGCTGCCAATGACTGGAACAAACTGCAAAAATCACTGAAGCTGGAGACTCATATCTCCCTCACTAGCTTTATGCACCAGCTGTCAGGGCAGCTCACAGATCACTGCACCTGTACATTCATTGCCAAAAGTTTTGAGAATGACACAAATATTAATTTCCACAAATGTTGCTGCTTCAGTGTCTTTAGATATTTTTGTCAGATGTTACCATGGAATACTGAAGTACATTTACAAGCATTTCATAAGTGTTAAAGGATTCTATTGACAATTACATGAAGTTGATGCAAAGAGTCAATATTTGCAGTGTTGACCCTTCTTTTTCAAGACCTCTGCAATTCACCCTGGCATGCTGTCAATTAACTTCTGGGTCACATCCTGACTGATGGCAGCCCATTCTTGCATAATCAATGCTTGGAGTTTGTCAGAATTTGTGGGATTTTGTTTGTCCATCCGCCTCTTGAGGATTGACCACAAATTCTCAATGGGATTAAGGTCTGGGGAGTTTCCTGGCCATGGACCCAAAATATTGATGTTTTGTTCCCCGAGCCACTTACTTGTTACTCTTGCCTTACGGCAAGGTGCTCCATCATGCTGGAAAAGGCATTGTTCGTCACCAAACTGTTCCTGGATGGTTGGGAGAAGTTGCTCTCGGAGGATGTGTTGGTACCATTCTTTATTCATGGCTGTGTTCTTAGGCAAAAAATTGTGAGAGTGAGCCCACTCCCTTGGCTGAGAAGCAACCCCACACATGAATGGTCTCAGGATGCTTTACGGTTGGCATGACACAGGACTGATGGTACCGCTCACCTTGTCTTCTTCGGACAAGCTTTTTTCCGGATGACCCCAAAAAATCGGAAAGGGGATTCATCAGAGAAAATGACTTTACCCCAGTCCTCAGCAGTCCAATCCCTGTACCTTTTGCAGAATAAGAGCCTTCTTCGCCAAGAACATTGTTGCTTTTTCCCCTATCACAATTATAGGCGCACTTGCTAGCGTTGTCGCAAAAGGGCTGGGTTTTGATGAATAAACAAGTTGTGGGTGTGCAGAGGCTTGCCCCCTCAATGGCCAATCAGCATCAAGCTGTGTATTAACTGTTTTTTATGCTTTGCCTCGGAATAAACTCAAATTCTAGTCTGTTATAGTTTGTTAAATCGCTTACAGAAACGAAATAACAAAATGTAGACCTATCTTTAACGCATTTGTAGTCCACATTGTTCCAAGTAATTGCATGGCTTCAATATCATTCACACTGATATAGGGGTAGGCCTACTGTAAATTGCATTATGGCTGATCATGGACTTGACAAACATTGTCAATAAGCAAGATTAAATTAATAATTGATAAGGCAAAAAAAATATTGAAGGAATAATTATAATCAAATGCTAAACAAAACGAAACAACTTGTTTTAAATAGGCGATGTCAGACTTACAGGCAACATAATTCCCCCCTGTGGGCATAAAATATTAAAACAAAGCCTACTATGGGGGGGGTTTATGCACCTCCAATCTCAAATAAAATATATTTTGATATGCGCCTCCAAACTGTTCACAGTTGCTAAACATTGATCCAATATGAATAGAAAGGGAGAAGGTCAACTCACCGTTATACTGCTCCCAAATGAGTCATATGTTTCATGAACATATCTGTAACCACTTTACGGATCAGATCCCAGAAGTTGCATTGGACGCGCCACGAACGTTATCACCATAGAACCAGGAAGACGAATCATCCTAAATTTGCTGAACCTGGCATTAGAGTTGGAAAATGCCCGTGTGCCAGTTTTTACGTGACGAGATTGCAAACGAACGAACGCCAGCCGAAAATAGTTTGTATTGGTATAGATGCTGGGACAAAGTGGCCCTGTAGCTGATATTAAGTAACACCATCTCTACCTGTTTGTTCCTGTATGAAACTGCCATGCAGTGGGGGCTCATGGCCAGAGAGAGGAGGCATGGAGGTCTACAGTTAGAAGTCCCCCCCCCCCCCTACACACACACAAAACGTGGGTTCAGGAGTCACCCCATGGAGGTGGATGTTTTTGTGGTACACATACACACACATCACTTATCCATCACAGCCACAATGTGAACCACATGGATGTAGTTGCTGTTAATGCTATCCAGCCTGGAGGAGGGCTGTGACATGAGCAGAGCAGGGGTCCGGACTAGGGGAGGACACACACAGCAGGCATCTGGACCAGGTTAGATGTGCTCTATTTATTGTGTGTAAATATCTCTGAAGCTGGGGGCCCATGCCATCAATCAGAAGCATAGTGGTACACACACACACTTTGGAGATAGTGGTGCACGTACACACATACCCTGCTGTGGTCTGCAGGTAGGGGGAAGTATTTACCCCTAGCTAGCAGAGATAGAGTTAACGGCCTAGCACACAAAATTGGCTGGTTTATGATGTCATAGTCAGGTTGTATGACATTTTATTAACGTATTTAAAAAGAAAATCAACAGAAATACCCAAATATTTAATTGTCATGAAAAAGATGCCTTTACCAATAGTTGTAATTTAGTTATATCATACTACAACATAAATACTGAACAATAATAATGAACTTCAGAGTAAACAGCATCTCAATCAGAAAACATATTTACAACCAGAAAATGTGCTCATTATGACACACATACCAACTCTAAACTATGATCTAACGCCAAACTACTCAGATATTTTTATTATCTTAGACAGGAAATTTGTGGCTTGTTAATTTAAAACTTCTTGTGACTCCCAAACCCGCATGCGGGAGCGTAATCGTCGCCTGAAACTAATTAGCATAACGCAACGGACATAAATATCCCTAGAAAATATTCCTATTCATGAAAATCACAAATGAAATATGTTGAGACACAGCTGAGCCTTTTGTTATTAATCACCCTGTCATCTCAGATTTTCAAAATATGCTTTACAGCCAAAGCTAGACAAGCATTTGTGTACGTTTATCGATAGCCTAGCATAGCATTTTGTCCAGCTAGCAGCAGGTAACTTGGTCACGGAAATCAGAAAAGCAATCAAATTAAATTGTTTACCTTTGATGAGCTTCGGATGTTTTCACTCACGAGACTCCCAGGTAGATAGCCAAAGTTCACTTTTTCCCAAAATATTATTTTTGTAGGCAAAATAGCTCCGTTTGTTCTTCACGTTTGCCTGAGAAATCGCCAGGAAATTGCAGTCACGAAAACGGCTAAAAATATTCCAAATTAGCTCCATAATATCGACAGAAACATGGCAAACGTTGTTTATAATCAATCCTCAAGGTGTTTTTCTAATATCTATTTGATAATATATCAGTCGGGACAATTAGTTTTTCAGTAGGACCGATTGGAGTAATGGCTACCTCTGCATTTTACCGAGAGTCACCCTGGGAGCCATCATGCGACCACTTACGCAATGTAGCCGCCTACGGCTATTCTTCAACATAAATGCGTAAAACTACGTCACAATGCTGTAGACACCTTGGGGAATACGTAGAAAGCGTACGCTCGTTGATAGGGCATTCACAGCTCAATAGGGACTCATTGGAACGCAGTGCTTTCAAAACCTGGGGCACTTCCGGATTAGATTTTTCTCAGGCTTTCGCCTGCAACATCAGTTCTGTTATACTCACAGACTATATCTTTACAGTTTTGGAAACGTTAGAGTGTTTTCTATCCAACGCTGTCAATTATATGCATATTCTAGTATCTTGTCCTGACAAAATATCCCGTTTGAAACAGGAACGTTTTTTTTTTCTCCAAAAATGAAAATACTGCCCCTAGTCACAACAAGTGCTCGGTCTCTCTCGGTCACCCATATGAGGGGTCAACCACAACGATGACATGACCACTGGCTGACCAGCACTCTATCTGGATAGAAGATAGCTGCTAGGTTCTGCAGGCCAAGCAAGGCACTATGCTGTTTACTCTGAAGTTAGTGGTGTTCTGTCTTTATGTTGCAGTATTTTTAATTTTTTTTAACCTTTATTTAACTAGGCAAGTCAGTTAAGAACAAATTCTTATTTTCAATGACGGCCTAGGAACAGTGGATTAACTGCCTGTTCAGGGGCAGAACGACAGAGTACCTTGTCAGCTCGGGATTTGAACTTGCAATCGTCCAACACTCTAACCACTAGGCTACCCTGCCGCCCCTGTTGGTCACTATACATGAAACAGTGTTTGGGGGTATTTATACTGAACAAAAATATAAAATGCAACGTGTAATTAGTTGGTAACATGTTTCATGAGCTGAAATAAAAGATTCCATAAATGTTCTTATTTCTCTCAAATTCTGTGCACAAATTTGTTTACATCCAGACAAGGAGAATTAATCCTTCTTCATTCTCCTGAGGTTGAAGAGGCGCTGTTGCGCCTTCTTCACCACGCTGTCTGTGTGGATGGACCATTTCAGTTAGTCCATGATGTGTACGCCGAGGATCTTTCCACCTTCTCCACTACTGTCCCATCGATGTGGATAGGGGGGTGCTCCCACTGCTGTTTCCTGAAGTCCACGATGTAGTGTCGTCTGCAAACTTGATGATTGAGTTGGAGGCGTGCATGGCCACGCAGTCATGGGTGAACTGGGAGTACAGGAGAGGGCTGAGAACGCACCCTTGTGGGGCCCCCAGTGTTGAGGATCAGCGGGGTGGAGATGTTTCGTACCCTCACCACCTGGGGGGCAGCCCATCAGAAAGTCCAGGACCCAGTTGCACAGGGCAGGGTCGAGACCCAGGGTCTCGGGCTTAATGACGAGTTTGGAGGGTACTATGGTGTTAAATGCTGAGCTGTAGTCGATGAACAGCATTCTTGCATAGGTATTCCTTGTGTCCAGATGGGTTAGGGCAGTGTACAGTGTGATTGCGATTCCTGTGGACCTATTAGGGCGGTAAGCAAATTGGAGTGGGTCTACAGTGTCAGGTAGGGTGGAGGTGATATGATCCTTGACTAGTCTCTCAAAGCACTTCATGATGACGGAAGTGAGTGCTATGTGGCGATAGTCGTTCAGCTCAGTTACCTTTGCTTTCTTGGGAACAGGAACAATGTTGGCCCTCTTGAAGCATGTGGGAACAGCAGACTGGGATGGGGATTGATTGAATATGTCCGTAAACACACCTGCCAGCTAGTCTGCGCATGCTCCGAGGACGCGGCTAGGGATGCCGTCTGGACGGGCAGCCTTGCGAGGGTTGACACATTTAAAATGTTTTACTCACGTTGGCTGCATTGAATGAGAGTCATCAGGTTTTGGTAGTGGGCCGTGTCGGTGGCACTGTATTGTCCTCAAAGCAAGCGAAGTTGTTTAGTTTGTCTGGGAGCAATACATCGGGGTCCAAGTTTCTTTTTGTAGTCCGTGATTGGATGTAGACCCCGCTATATTCCTCTCGTGTCTGAGCCGTTGAATTGCGACTCTACTTTGTCTCTATACGGACGCTTAGTTTGTTTGATTGCCTTGCAGAGGGAATAGCTACACTGTTTGTATTCGGCCATGTTTCCGGTCACCTTGCCCTGATTAAAAGCAGTGGTTCGCGCTTTCAGTTTTGTGCGAATGCTGCCATCAATCCATGGTTTCTGGTTGGGGAAGGTTTTAATAGTCGCTGTTGGTACAACATCACCGATGCACTTGCTAATAAACTCACTCACAGAATCAGCGTATACATCAATGTTGTTGTTTGACGCTATCCGGAACATATCCCAGTCCACGTGATCGAAGCAATCTTGAAGCGTGGAATCAAATTGGTCGGACCAGCGTTGAACAGACCTCAGCATGGGCGTTTCCTGTTTTAGTTTCTGTCTATAGGCTGGGAGCAACAAAATGTAGTTGTGGTCAGATTTGCCAAAAGGAGGGCGGGGGATGGTTTGCATGCATCGCGGAAGTTAGCGTAACAGTGATCCAGAATTTTCCCAGCCCGGGTTCCGCATTCGATATGCTGCTAAAATTTAGGGTGCCTTGTTTTCAGATTAGCCTTATTAAAATCCCCTGCTACAATAACTGCAGCCTCAGGATATGTGGTTTCCAGTTTACATAGAGTCCTCTTGGTAGATAATGCGGTCGGTTTTTGATTGTAAGGAATTCTAGGTCAGGTGAACAAAAGGACTTGAGTTCCTGTATGTTGTTATGATCACACCACGACTTGTTAATCATAAGGCATACACCCCCGCCCTTCTTATCAGAGAGATGTTTGTGTCTGTCGGCGCGAAGCGTGAAGAAACCAGGTGGCTGTACCAACTCTGATAACATATATCCCGAGTGAGCCATATTTCCATGAAACAGAGATTGTTACAATCTCTGATGTCTCTCTGGAAGGCAACCCTTGCTCGGATTGTCTACCTTGTTGTCAAGAGACTGGACGTTGGCTAGTAGTATACTAGGGAGCAGTGGGCGATGTACCCGTCTACAGAGCCTGACCAGAAGACCGCGCCGTCTGCCACTTCTACGGCACCTTTGTTTTGGGTTGCCGGCTGGGATCCGAACATTTGTCCAGGGTGGTGGACCAAACAGAGGATCCGCTTCGGGAAAGTTGTATTCCTGGTCGTAATGTTGGCGGTGCTCTTATATCCAATAGTTCCTCCCCGCTGTATGTAATGAGACTTAAGATTTCCTGGGGTAACAAGTAAGAAATAATACATAAAAAAATAAAAATAAATACTGCATAGTTTTCTAAGAACGCGAAGCGAGGCGGCCATCTCTGTCGGCAGTGAAGATAAGATACATTGTCGTTCCTCTGAACCCTCACCAGTCTCCCCCATAGGGACTTGGGTGCCTGTAGGTCTGGGAGACAGTGGGACCTGCAGTGACCTGGTACCAGTTAGACATGGTGCTGAGAACAGAGACGGACCACACATCAAAGCAGAAAATTGAAAAACACATGCGCGTGCACACTTCATGAATACAACTGAGGTTTTCCAGAACCCCTCACTTACTCAACAGTGTGGTATGGCATCCTGCCCTGCTATTGTAATTGGCCATCTTGATTGATGTTTGATATTTCTAAAATCATATTTCTCAAGGACTCTCTCAGGGACTTTTGTGGTCAGTACCAGTAAGAACAGTCTGTGCGTACGCATAATATGTTTATGTGCCAATACTGGCTAGTGTCCCATCTGTCTTTCTATCCATCTAGAGCAGGGGTTTTCAAACCTTTCCTCGGGGACACCCAGCCATTCCATGTTTTTTAACTTATCGACAGCTAGCACACCTGATCAACTTTAACTAATCATCAAACCCTTGAATAGGTGAATCAGGTGAGCTGGTTAAGGGCTACAACAAAATTGTGAAATGTCTTGGGGTCCCAGAGGAGAGGTGGGAAAACCCCTGATCTAGAGTGTGTGATTGTCAGGCTTTGTGTCGGTCTTTCAGTGGTTACACAGATTCATATAATAAATCAGAGTAAACTGTATTGGCACTTGAAGGGATGTCCTCAGGGAGCCTCCTGATAGACGATAGCAGGCCTCGATCACGCCTCGCTTTAAATAAGACTCGTTGGGCCTCCTGAGCGGCGCGGCGGTCTAAGCAACTGCATCGCAGTGCTTGAGGTGTCACTACAGACTGGGTTCGATCCCCGGCTGTGTCATAGCTGGCCGTGAGCAGGAGACCCATGAGGTGGCGCACAATTGGCCCAGCATTGTCCCGGTTAGGGGAAGGTTTGGCCGGCCAGGATGTCCTTGTCCCATCGCGCTCTAGCAACTCCTTATGGCGGGTCGGCGCCTGCAAGCTGACTTTGTTTGCCAGTTGTACAATGTTTCCTCCAACACATTGGTGCGGCTGGCTTCCGGGTTGAGCGAGCAGTGTGTCAAGAAGCAGTGAGGCTTGGCAGGGTTGCGTTGTGGAGGACGCCTGGCTCTCGACCTTCGCCTCTCCCGAATCCGTACGGGAGTTGCAGCGATGGGACAAGACCAACTACCAATTGGGGAGAAAAATGGGTAAAAGTACAAACATAAAAATAAGACTCTTTCTTGAGCAATAAAGAGTCGGATGACAGGGGAAAGAAACCAGAGCCTCATTTAATTCTCCCTCCCTTGTCCCGTTCCCCTACTTATCGGATTTAACCCCCCATACGCAGCGTTACACTCATGATGCGGTCTCAGCGAGTCAACCGTCCTGTGGCGCTCAGACAACCTGAGTTCAAACCGAGTTTGTCATATATTGTACCCCCTGAAGATTGTAAGTTGTAGCAACAAATGAAAACACCATGTTGAAACATTTATCGACGAGGGGAGAGAGAGAGCGAGGGAGGTAAATAATGTTACATTATGAATAATGAGCTGGGCCTTCACTGGCCTAACGACAGAGACCTGCTTTAGATTAAGCCCCTACAAACAAACACACACACACACACACAAACTCACAACCCCCATGCAGCCACTTACATACACACAGGAGAGCAGTGCAGGAGGCCATATCAGCATCCACTCTGATAATCTATTGCCCCTGGCAATGATATCAGATTTGCTTTGCTCCAGGACAAAAGAGGGAGAGAAGGAAAGGGGATAAAATACAAAGACAGGGAGAACTGGGCCTGTAACCAAAAGTTCACTGGTTCGAATCCCTGAGATGACTAGGTGAAAAATCTGTCAATGTGCCCTTGAGCAAGGCTATTAACCCTAATTGCGCCTGTAAGTTGCTCTGGATATGAGAGGGTTTGTGGTTAGTTAGGGTGCAGAGGGGGTCTGTGTGTGTGTGGTTGGTTGGGGTCTGGGGGAATGTTTCAGTGGAAATGTGAATCAACAATGTCGTCTGGGAGATCACACCCTAGTCTCACATACACAGCCTACACTTCATTATGAACATGGAGTACCGCTTCCATCTGCTGGCCAAATGACAACACATCAGTTTCCTTTACAGATTTATTATTATTAGATAATGTTCTTAGAAGATACATTGTACACATGCTGCTATCAAACATGTATGTCAATTCTTTTAAGGGACATTAGTATACACAAGCAAAGAAGTATTATAAAGATCATAAAAAAAGGTTTGAATTCAGTTCATGATGCCAGCAGAGGAAAACATTTAAAGAAGCTAAAGTCCATCAGTAGAAAAGTGAATTTGGTTGTCATCTTCTTAGCTGTGTACCTTCAAGGTTAGAAGGATGTTGCTGATTCTAGGGTAGTGTGCACCAAGGTAGGGGTCAATTCACTAAATCCAGGAAGTAAATAGTCATAGTGACAGGACGACACAGAGCGGCCTGGAATGTTGCTAACAGGAATATGGACTCAAACTACCCAAAGCCCCATCGACAAGCAACTTTAATGATCCAACAAAAATGATAATACTAGGTCTAACATCTGGGATATCCCTCCAACCAACCCCAGGCTACCTCATACCTCTCTATATAAGGTTGGTGTTGTAAAGATGTGGGTGTTGCTTCCTCAGATCAAAAGGGTTAACAGACGGGGAGAAGGAGGACCAGTACCCCCTCAGGCCTCCTCCAACCCCTCTTCCTCCTTTCCATATAATCTTCTTCAATATTTACTCCTCATCATCGCTTCTCCAGTTTCTTGAATTTGGCCTCTGCAGAGAGACAGACAGATTGACTGACTGTGCAGGAAGGTTAGTCAGTCTCACACACACACTTAAGAGTAGTGGCCAAGGGAAGTTCATTTTTAGCTGTTCATTTGGGACAGTGTGCTAGCGCTCTCTGCTGTTGGAGCTCAGGGTGTAGAGGTGAACTTAAACAGCAGAGGGCACCATAAGGCTGTTCCTAACATTAAAGGGCCAGTGCATTTTTAATATGACACTATGAGGTCGAAATAACACAGCCTGTTCAGGTGGGATGGAGTTTTCGGCCCAGATCATGACGTCACAATCTGATTTGATTATAAAAGACCAAAAACCGTTCATCAGGGTAAGCAGGTGGGCTCTAGATCATCCTATCAGCCAATCAGGGCTGTGTATGTGAATATCTTCAAACTTCTTTCATAACGCCCACACGATCAGACTGAGCATTTCAATGGCCAAAAGAGGAACAGGGTAATAAATTATGCTAATATATATTTAGGAGTCGTTTAAGTAAACAGTGATTTATTAGACATATTGTGATGATTAAAAAAACAACATTAAAAACACTGCATGGGGCTTTAATGTTGAGCTGAACACTGCAGCACAGCTATTCTTAGCACATCTGCTATAGAGACTGCAAGCAGATTCTAATAGAGAAGCCATAGTGAACGAGCTAACAGATATGTATTTCTATCTACCACTTCTCTCCCCCAGTTAGTCTGTGAGGGTTAAGGTTACACACAAACTCAGTAGGCCCTTTTCCACTTACAGCCCTGGTATAAATATAGACCTGCAATATGAAGCTACGGTATGTGTTTCCACAGGCATGCTACACTGTCTCTGTGTGTTTCTGTCTTACCAAGCTTCTTGGAGTAGGTGTCCAGTTTATAAGCAGCCTGCTCCAGAGACGACACTTGTTCCTCAATCTGGTTTATCTGGTCAAGATAGGGCTGGAGGCTGGCGTCTGTAACACACAAAACAATATCTTTTTCAGCTAAATTTAGGTAAAACCCCCCGTCATTTTCATAAAGGGTCGCAAGCTTCCCCCTCACGTTTGAAAGGCTAATAAACATACACTTGAGGTTGAGGTCCTGCAGGTTCCTGCTGATATTAATGCTGATGTCTTTCATCTCCATGTACTTCAGACTGGTCAGCTTGTTCATATTCTCCAGCAGACGGTAGTCCTCACAGGTGCCTGGGAGAAGAGGGAAACGGGGGAGCATGAAACAGGAGATGACATTGTTGTTATGCTGAAGACATGACAGAGTGTAATAAAGTGTAATAAAACTCAATATTTGGAAGGTGTTCTTAATGTTTTGTACACTCAGCATATACTAGTATGCAGCTGTATAGACATATAGAGGGAGAGACAGAAGACAGTCAGAGACAGGCAGGGGAGACAGAAATGCAGGAATACTGACAGACAGACAGGCACACCTGTGAGTTCTCCTTGTAGGAAGACCGCCATCTTATCGAACATGTCTGTACAGAGCTCATTGATGTCTGGTTCTACAGCCTCCTCTGCAGTCTCCACCCCACCGTCACCTACACACACAGCAGAGTTACACACCATTGACATGTTGTAGAAACATCCCATCATCCGTACTCTGGAGGATTCTGCTGGCTCCTACCTCAGATGTAGGACCAATTTGCCAGTCCCTTGGCATGATGCTGTGATAGTCGGATTAGCTACTGCATTCTAATGTAATAAAAAGGTACTCATGGCCGACTCCAGGCATAAGCAGTTTCTTAATAAACTCAAATTTTGTGCATAAATTTGTTTACATCCCTGTTGGTGAGCATTTTTCCTTTGCCCAGATAATTAGTCCACCTGACAGGTGTGGCTTATCAAGATGCTAATTAAACAGCATGATCATTACAGAGGTGCACATTGTGCTGCGGACAATATACAGTAAGGCCACTCTAAAATGGGCAGTTTTTTCATACAACACAATGCCACAGATGTCTCAAGTTGAGGGAGCGTGTAATTGGCATGCTGACTGCAGGTATTTCCACCAGAGCTGTTGCCAGATAATTGTATGTTAATTTATCTACCATAAGCTGCGTCGAACGTCATTTTAGAAAATTTGGCAGTACGTCCAACCGGCCTCACAACTGCAGACCACGCCAGCCCAGGACCTCCACATCCGGCTTCTTCACCTGTGGGATTATCTGAGACCAACCACCCGGACAGCTGATGAAACTGAGGAGTATTTATGTCTGTAATAAAGCTCTTGTTGGGAAAACTCATTCTGATTGGCTGGGCATGGCTCCGCAGTGGGTGAGCCTATGCCCACCCAGAGCTGCCCCCCTGCCCAGTCATGTCAAATCCATAGATTAGGGCTTATTTATTTATTTATTTCAATTGTCTGATTTACTTATATGAACTGTAACTCTGTAAACTTTTTGAAATTGTTGCATGTTGCGTTTATATTTTTGTTCAGTATATACTCATAAATATATATATAAAAAAGTATGTGGACACCCCTACAAATTAGTGGATTGAGCTATTTTTGCCACACCCATTGCTGACAGGTTTATAAAAAACAAGCACACAGCCCTGCAATCTCCATAGACAAACATTGGCAGTAGAATGGCCTCACCGAAGAGCTCAGTGACTTTCAACGTGGCACAGTCATAGGATGCCAACTTTACACCAAGTCATTTTGTCACATTTCTGCCCTGGTCAACTGTAAGTGTTATTGTGAAGTGAAAATGACTAGGACAAAAAACGGCTCAGCCGTGAAGTGGTAGGCCACACAGGCTCACAGAACGGGACCGCCGAGGGCTGAAACACGTAAAAATAGTCTTTCCTCAGTTGCAACAATCACTACAGAGTTCCAAACAGTTTCTGGAAGCAACATCAGCACAAGAACTGTTCATCGAGAGCTTCATGAAATGGATTTCCATGGCCGAGCAGCCGCAAACAAGCCTAAGATGCGCAATGCCAAGAGACGTCTGTAGTGATGTCAAGCTCGCCGCTATTGGACTCTGGAGCAGTGGAAATGCATTCTCTGGAGTGATGAATCACAATTCACCATCTGGCAGTCAGACAGATGAATCTGGGTTTGGCAGATGCCAGGAGAATGCTACCTGCCCCAATGTAGTGTCAACTGTAAAGTTTGGTGTGAGAGGTCTGGGGCTGTTTTTCATATTTCGGATTAGGCCCCTTAGTTCCAGTGAAGGGAAATCTTAACACTACAGTATACAATGACATTCTAGACAATTCTGTGCTGCCAACTTTGTGGCAACAGATTGGGGAAGGCCCTTTCCTGTTTATGCATGGCAGTGCCCCCCGTGCACAAAGCAAGATCTATACAGAACTGGTTTAACGAGATCGGTGTCAAAGAACTTGACTGGCTTGCACAGAGCCCTAACCTCAACCCCATCGAACACCTTTGGGCTGAATTGGAACGCTGACTACGAGCCAGTCCTAATCGCCCAATATCAGTGCCAGACCTCACTAATGTGCTTGTGGCTGAATGGAAGCAAGTCCCAAATGCAATGTTTCAACATCTAGTTTAGATTTAGCAAGTTAACACTGGAGTGATAAGTATCCGGGTTGGCGACCCCCCCTTGGGTTGTGCCGTGGCGGAGATCTTTGTGGGCTATACACTGCATCGTCTCAGGATGATACGTTTGTGGTTGAAGATATCCCTCTAGTGGTGTGGGGGCTGTGCTTTGGTAAAGTGGGTGGGGTTATATCCTGCCTGTTTGGCCCTGTCCGTGTGTATCCTCGGTCAGAGCATCCAGTATTTATGCGTCGTGGGGCTAGGGTCAGTCTGTTATATCTGGAGTATTGCTCCTGTCTTAACCGGTGTCCTGTGTGAATTTAAGTATGCTCTCTCTAATTCTCTCTCTGAGCCCAAGGACCACGCCTTAGGACTACCTGGCCTGATAACTCCTTGCTGTCCCCAGTCCACCTGGCTGTGCTGCTATTCCAGTTTCAACTGTTCTGCCTGCAGCTATGGAACCCTGACCTGTTCACCAGATGTGCTACCTGTCCCAGACCTGCTGTTTTCAACTCTCTAGAGACAGAAGGAGCGGTAGAGATACTCTGAATGATCGGGTATGAAAAGCCAACTGTGATTTACTCCTGAGGTGCTGACCTGTTGCACCCTCGTCAACTACTGTGATTATTATTATTATTTGACCATGCTGGTCATCTATGAACATTTGAACATCTTAGCCATGTTCTGTTATAATCTCCACCCGGCACAGCCAGAAGAGGACTGGCCAACCCTCATAGCCTGGTTCCTCTCAAAGTTTCTTCCTAGGTTCTAGCCTTTCTAGGGAGTTTTTCCGAGCCACCGTGCTTCTACACCTGCATTGCTTGCGGTTTGGTGTTTTAGGCTGGATTTCTGTACAGAAGGGCTTAATAAATACATTTGATTGACCAAAGTAGAAATACTGGTGTGCAAAAGAGCAAAAAAGTCAATAAAAACAATGTGGGGATGAAGTAGGTAGTTGGATGGGCTATTTACAGATGGGCTGTGTACAGCTGCAGAGATCGGTATGCTGATGCTTAAAGTTAGTGAGGGAGATTCAGTTGAAGTCAGAAGTTTACATACACTTAGGTTGGAGTCATTGAAACTCATTTTCAACCACTCCACAAAGTTCTTGTTAACAAACTATCGTTTTGGCAAGTCGGTTAGGACACCTACTTCTTGCATGACAAGTAATTTTTCCAACAATTGTTTGTAGACTATTTAACTTATAATTCACTGTATCACAATTCCACTGGGTCAGAAGTTTACATACACTAAGTTGACTGCCTTTAAACAGCTTGGAAAATACCAGAAAATTGTGTCATGGCTTTATAAGCTTCTGATAGGCTAATTGACATAACTTGAGTCAATTGGAGGTGTACCTGTGAATGTACACTGCTCAAAAAAATAAAGGGAACACTAAAATAACACATCCTAGATCTGAATGAATGAAATATTCTTATTAAATACTTTTTTCTTTACATAGTTGAATGTGCTGACAACAAAATCACAAAGATTATCAATGGAAATCAAATTCATCAACCCATGGAGGTCTGGATTTGGAGTCACACTCAAAATTAAAGTGGAAAACCACACTACAGGCTGATCCAACTTTGATGTAATGTCCTTAAAACAAGTCAAAATGAGGCTCAGTAGTGTGTGTGGCCTCCACGTGCCTGTATGACCTCCCTACAATGCCTGGGCATGCTCCTGATGAGGTGGCGGATGGTCTCCTGAGGGATCTCCTCCCAGACCTGGACTAAAGCATCCGCCAACTCCTGGACAGTCTGTGGTGCAATTGGTGGATGGAGCGAGACATGATGTCCCATATGTGCTCAATTGGATTCAGGTCTGGGGAACGGGCGGGCCAGTCCATAGCATCAATGACTTCCTCTTGCAGGAACTGCTGACACACTTCAGCCACATGAGGTCGAGCATAGTCTTGCATTAGGAGGAACCCAGGGCCAACCGCACCAGCATATGTTCTCACAAGTGGTCTGAGGATCTCATCTCGGTACCTAATGGCAGTCAGGCTACCTCTGGCAAGCACATAGAGGACTGTGCGGCCCCCCAAAGAAATGCCACCCCACACCATGACTGACCCACCGCCAAACCGGTCATACTGGAGGATGTTGCAGGCAGCAGAACGTTCTCCACGGCGTCTCCAGACTGTCACGTCTGTCACGTGCTCAGTGTGAACCTGCTTTCATCTGTGAAGAGCACAGCGCGGGAGTGGCGAATTTGCCAATCTGGGTGTTCTCTGGCAAATGCCAAACGTCCTTCACGGTGTTGGGCTGTAAGCTGTGGATGTGGACGTCGGTCCCTCATACCACCCTCATGGAGTCGGTTTCTGACCGTTTGAGCAGACACATGCACATTTGTGGCCTGCTGGAGGTTATTTTGCAGGGCTCTGGCAGTGCTCCTCCTGGTCCTCCTTGCACAAAGGCGCAGGTAGCGGTCCTGCTGATGGGTTGTTACCCTCCTACTGCCTCCTCCACGTCTCCTGATGTACTGGCCTGTCTCCTGGTAGCGCCTCCATGCTCTGGACACTACGCTGACAGACACAGCAAACCTTCTTGCCACAGCTCGCAATGATGTGCCATCCTGGATGAGCTGCACTACCTGAGCCTCTTGTGTGGGTTGTAGACTTTGTCTCATGCTGCCACTAGAGTGAAAGCACCGCCAGCATTCAAAAGTGACCAAAACATCAGCCAGGAAGCATAGGAACTGAGAAGTGGTCTGTGATCACCACCTGCAGAACCACTCCTTTATTGGGGGATGTCTTGCTAATTGCCTATAAATTCCACCTGTTGTCTATTCCATTTGCACAAGAGCATGTGACATTTATTGTCAATCAGTGTTGCTTCCTAAGTGGACGGTTTAATTTCACAGAAGTGTGATTGACTTGGAGTTACATTGTGTTGTTTAAGTGTTCCCTTTATTTTTTGGAGCAGTGTATTTCAAGGCCTACCTTCAAACTCAGGTCCTCTTTGCTTGACATCATGGAAAAATCAAAAGAAATCAGCAAAGACATCAGAAAATAAATTGTAGAACTTCACAAGTCTGGTCCATCCTTGGGAGCAATTTCCAAATGCCTGAAGGTACCATGTTCATCTATACAAACAATAGTACACAAATATAAACACTATGGAACCATGCAGCCATCATACCGCTCAGGAAGGAGACACATTCTGTCTCCTAAAGATGAATGTCCTTTGGTGAGAAAACTGCAAAGCAATCCAATAACAAAGGCAAATGACCTTGTGAAGATGCTGGAGGAAACAGGTACAAAAGGATTTATATCCACAGTAAAACAAGTCCTATATCGACATAACCTGAAAGGCCGCTCAGTAAAGAAGAAACCACTGCTCCAAAAGCACCATAAAAAAAGTAAGACTACAGGTTTAACTGCACACGAGGACAAAGATTGTACTTTTTGTAGACATGTCCTCTAGTCTGATTAAACAAAAACAGAACTGTTCGGCCGTAATGACCATCGTTATGTTTGGAGGACCAAGGGGGATGCTTGCAAGCCGAAGAACACCATCTCAACCGTGAAGCACGGGGGTGGCAGCATCATGCTGTGGGGCTGCTTTGCTGCAGGAGGGGCTGGTGCACTTTACAAAATAGATGGCATGATGAGGAAAGAAAATTCTGTGGATATATTGAAGCAACATCTCAAGACATCAGTCAGGAAGTTAAAGCTTGGTCGCAAATGGGTCTTCCAAATGGACAATGACTCCAAGCATACTTCCAAAGTTGTGGCAAAATAGCTTAAGGAAAACAAAGTCAAGGTATTGGAGTGGCCATCATGAAGCCCTGACCTCAATCCTATAGAAAATGTGTGGGCAGAACTGAAAAAGTGTGTGCGAGCAAGGAGGCCTACAAACTTGACTCAGTTACACCAGCTCTGTCAGTAGGGATGGGCCAAAATTCACCAAACTTATTGTGGGAAGCTTGTGGAAGACTACCCGAAATGTTTGACCCAAGTTAAACAATTTAAAGGCAATGCTACCAAATGCTAATTGAGTGCATATAAACTTCTGACCCACTGGGAATGTGATAAAAGAAATAAAAGCTGAAATAAATAATTCTCTACTACTTTTCTGACATTTCACATTCTTAAAATAAAGTGGTGATTCTAACTGACCTAAGACATGGAATTTTTACTAGGATTAAAATGTCAGTAATTGTGAAAAACTGAGTGTAAATGTATTTTGCTAAGGTGTATGTAAACTTCTGACTTCAACTGTATATATCTCCAACTTCAGCGATTTTTGCAAATTGTTCAAGTCATTGGCAGCAGAGAACTGGAAGGAAAGGCGGCCAAAGGGGGTGTTGGCTTTGGGAATGACCAGTGAGATATACCTGCTGGAGCTTTACTATGGTGACCAGTGAGCTGCGTTAAGGCGGAGCTTTACCTAGCAGACGAATATGTAGCAAAGGCCAGCCGACGAGAGCATACAGATCGCAGTGGTGGGTAGTTCTGGGGCTTCGGTGACAAAACAGATTGCACTGTGATAACTGGATGCAGTTTGCTGAGAGTGTTGGAGGCTATTTTGTAAATGACATCGCCGAAGTCGAGGATTGGTAGGATAGTCAATTTTATGAGGGTATGCTTTGCAGCGTGAGTGAAGGAGACTTTGTTGCGAAACAGGAAGACAATTCTACATTTAATTTTGGATTGGAGATGTTTAATATCAGTTTGGAAAGAGAGTTTACAGTCTAGCCAGACACCTAGGTATTTGTTGTTGTCCACATATTCTAAGTCAGAATCGTCCAGAGTAGTGATGCTCGTCGGGCGGGCGGGTGCGGGCAGCGGTCGGTTGAAGAGCATGCATTTAGTTTTACTAGCATTTAAGAGCAGTTGGAGGCCACGGAAGGAGTGTTGTATGGCATTGAAGCTCGTTTGGAGTTAGTGTCCAAAAAAGGGCCAGATGTATACAGAATGGTGTCGTAGAGGTGGATCAAGGAATCACCCGCAGCAAGAGTGTCATCATTGATATATACAGAGAAAAGAGTCGGCCCGAGAAGTAAACCCTGTGGTACCCCCATAGACTGCCAGAGGTCCGGACAACAGGCCCTCCTATTTGACACACTTACCTATCTGAGAAGTAGTTAGTGAACCAGGCGAGGCAGTCATTAGAGAAACCAGGGCTGTTTCCCTTTAAATAACTAGTTAAAAACAAATTCTTATTTTCAATGACGGCCTAGGAACAGTGGGTTAACTGCCTTGTTCAGGGACAGAACAAAATATTTTTACCTAGTCAGCTCGGGGATTCGATCTTGCAACCTTTTGGTTACTAGTCCAACGCTCTAACTACTAGGCTACCTGCCTCCCCAGTGGTGATTGACAGAGTCGAAATCCTTAACCAGGTCGATGAAGACGGCTGCACAGTACTGTCTTTTATCGATGGTGGTTATTATATTGTTTAGTACCTTGAGCGTGGCTGAGGTGCACCCGTGACCAGCTCGGAAACCCGATTGCAGAGTAGAAGGTACGATGGGATTTGAAAATGGTCAGTGATCTGTTTGTTAACGTGGCTTTCGAATACTTTAGAAAAGGCAGGGCAGAATGGATATAGGGCTGTAACAGTTTGGGTCTAGAGTATCACCCCCTTTGAAGAGGGGGCTGACCGTGGCAGCTTTCCAATCTTTAGGAATCTTGGACGATACGAAAGAGAGGTTGAAGAGACTAGTAATAGGGGTTCGCGACAATGGCAGCAGATAATTTTAGAAAGAGAGGGTCCAGATTGTCTAGCCCAGCTGATTTGTACAGGTCCAGGATTTGCAACTCTTTCAGAACATCAGTTATCTGAATTTGTGTGGAGAAGCTGGGGAGGCTTGGGCAAGTAGCTGCGGAGCTGTTGGCCGGGGTAGCCAGGAGGAAAGCATGGCCAGCCGTAGATAAATGCTTATTGAAATTCTCAATTATAGTGGATTTATCGGTAGTGACAGTGTTTCCTAGCCTCAGTGCAGTGGGCAGCTGGGAGGTGCTCTTATTCTCCATGGACTTCACAGTGTCCCACAACCTTTTAGAGTTAGAGCTACAGGGTGCAAATTTCAATTTGGAAAAGCTAGCCTTTGCTTTCCTGTGTGTATTGGTTCCTGACTTCCCTGAAAAGTTGCATATCGCATGGACAATTCGATGCTAGTGCAGTACGCCACAGGATGATTTTGTGCTGGTCGAGGGCAGCCCGGTCTGGAGTGAACCAAGGGCTATATTTGTTCTTAACTCTACATTTTTTGAAAGGGGCATTCTTATTTAAGATGGTGAGGAACTGACTTTTAAAGAACAACCATGGAATCATGTAGTAACCAAAAAGAAAATGAGAAAAGAAAGTGTTAAATCTAAATATATTTTATATTTGAGATTCTTCAAAGTAGCCTCCCTTTGCCTTGATGACAGCTTTGCACACTCTTGGCAATCGCTCAATCAGCTTCATGAAGTACTCACCTGAAATGCATTCCCATTAACAGGTGTGCCTTGTTAAAAGTGAATGTGGAATTTCTGGCCTTCTTAATGTGTTCGAGCCAATCAGTTGTGTTGTGACAAGGTATGGGGTGGTATACAGAAGATAACCTTATTTGGTAAAAGACCACGTCCATATTATGGCAAGAACAGCTCAAATAAGCAAAGTGAATCGACAGTCCATTTCTTTAAGACAGGAAGGTCAGTCAATATTGAACATTTCAAGAACTTTGAAAGCTTCTTCAAGTGCAGTCTCAAAAACCATCAAGCTAATGACAAAACTGGCTCTCGTGAGACCCAGAGTTACCTCTGCTGTAGAGGATAAGTTAATTAGTTACCAGCCTCAGAAACTGCAGCCCAAATAAATGTGCCAGAGTTCAAGTAACAGACACATCTCAACATCAATTGTTCAGAGAAGACTGTGTGTATCAGGCCTTCATGGTTGAATTGCTGCAAAGAAACTAGAGGTCGACCGATTATAATCTTTCAACGCCGATACAGATTATTGGAGGCCCAAAAAAAGCCAATACCGATTAATTGGACGATTTTTTAATATGTATTTGTAATAATGACAATTACAAATATACTGAATGAACACTTATTTTAACTTAATATAATACATCAATAAAATCAATTTAGCCTAAAATAAATAATGAAACATGTTCAATTTGGTTTAAATAATGCAAAAACTAAGTGTTGGAGAAGAAAGTAAAAGTGCAATATGTGCCATGTAAGAAAGCTAACGTTTAAGTTCCTTGCTCAGAACATGAGAACATATAAGGCTGATGGTTCCATTTAACATGAGACTTCAATATTCCAAGGTAAGAGGTTTTAGGTTGTAGTTAATATAGTATTTATAGGACTATTTCTCTCTATACCATTTGTATTTCATATACCTTTAACTATTGCATGTTCTTATAGGCACTTTAGTATTGCCAGTGTAACAGTATAGCTTAAGTCCCTCTCCTCGCCCCTACCTGGGCTCGAACCAGGAACACATCGACAACAGCCACCCTCGAAGCATCGTTACCCATCGCTCCACAAAATCCGCAGCCCTTGTCTCAGAGCAAGTTATGTTTGAAAAGCTATTAGCGTGCACCCCGCTAACTAGCTAGCCATTTCACATCGGTTACACCAGCCTAATCTCGGGAGTTGATAAGCTTGAAGTCATAAACAGCGCAATGCTTGAAGCATTGCAAAGAGCTGCTGGCAAAACGCACGAAAGCGCTGTTTGAATGAATGCTTACGAGCCTGCTGCTGCCTAACATCACTCAAGTCAGACTGCTCTATCAAATCATAAACTTAATTATAACATAATAACACACAGAAATAAGAGCCTTAGGTCATTAATATGGTCGAATCCGTAAACTATCATTTCAAAAACAAAACATTTATTCTTTCAGGGAAATATGGAACCGTTCTATATTTTAACCAACGGGTGGCATCCCTAGGTCTAAATATTGCTGTTACATTGTACAACCTTCAATGTTATGTCATAATTACATAGAATTCTGGCAAATGAGTTCGCAACGAGCCAGGCGGCCCAAACTGTTGCATATACTCTGACTCTGCGTGCAATGAACTCAAGAGAAGAGACAATTTCACCTGGTTAATATTGCCTGCTAACCTGGATCTCTTTTAACTAAATATGCAGGTTTAAACATATATACTTCTGTGTATTGATTTTTAGAAAGGCATTGATGTTTATGGTTAGGTACAGCCGTGCAACGATTGTGCTTTTTTCGCAAGTGCGCTTTTGTTAAATCATCCCCCGTTTGGCGAAGTTGGCTGTCTTTTTTAGGAAGAAAGTCTTCACACAGTTCGCAACAAGCCAGGCGGCCCAAACTGCTGCATATACCCTGACTCTGTTGCACAGAACGCAAGAGAAGTGACACAATTTCCCTAGTTAAAAGAAATTAATGTTAGCAGGCAATATTAACTAAATATGCAAGTTTAAAAATATATACTTGCGTATTGATTTTAAGAAAGGCATTGATGTTTATGGTTAGGTACACGTTGGAGCAACGAGTCCTTTTTCGCAAATGCGCACCACATCGATTATATGCAATGCAGGACACGCTACATAAACTAGTAATATCATCAACCATGTGTAGTTAACTAGTGATTATGATTGATTGATTGTTTTTTATAAGAAAAGTTTAATGCTAGCTAGCAACTTACCTTGGCTTCTTACTTTATTCGCGTAACAGGCAGGCTCCTCGTGGAGTGCAATGAGGCAGGTGGTTAGAGCGTTGGACGAGTTCACAGTAAGGTTGTAAGATTGAATCCCCGAGCTGACAAGGTAAAAATCTGTCGTTCTGCCCGAGCAAGGCAGTTAACCCACCATTCCTAGGCCGTCATTGACAATAAGAATGTGTTCTTAACTGACTTGCCTAGTTAAATAAAAGGTGAAATTCTTTATTTTTTTTAAATAAAAAAATAAAATGTATAAAATCAGCCAAATCGGTGTCCAAAAATACCGATTTCCGATTGTTATGAAAACTTGCAATCGGCCCTAATTAATCAGCCATTTCGATTAATCAGTCGACCTCTAAAAGAAACCACTACTAAAGGAAACCAATAAGAAGAGACTTGCTTGGGCCAAGAAACACGAGCAATGGACATTAGACAGGTGGAGATTTGTCCTTTGGTCTGATGAGTCTTATATTTTTGGTTACAACCGCTGTGTTTTTGTGAGATGCAGAGTAGGTGAACAGATGATCTCTGCATGTGTGGTTCCAACAGTGAAGCATGGAGGAGGAGGTGTGATGGTGCTTTGCTGGTGACACAGTCTGTGATTTATTTAGAATTCAATGCACATTTAACAAGCATGGCCGTCACAGCATTCTGCAGTGATACGCCGTCACAGCGTTCTGCAGTGATACGCCGTCACAGCGTTCTGCAGTGATACGCCGTCACAGCGTTCTGCAGTGATACGCCGTCACAGCGTTCTGCAGTGATACGCCGTCACAGCGTTCTGCAGTGATACGCCGTCACAGCGTTCTGCAGTGATACGCCGTCACAGCGTTCTGCAGTGATACGCCGTCACAGCGTTCTGCAGTGATACGCCGTCACAGCGTTCTGCAGTGATACGCCGTCACAGCGTTCTGCAGTGATACGCCGTCACAGCGTTCTGCAGTGATACGCCGTCACAGCATTCTGCAGTGATACACCATCGCATCTGGTTTGCGCTTAGTGGGACTGTCATTTATTTTTCAACAGGACAATGACCCAACACACCTCCAGACCATGTAAGGGCTATTTGACCAGGAAGGAGAGCGCTGCATCAGATGACCTGGCCTCCACAATCACCTTACCTTAACCAAATTGAGATGAGTTGGACCGCAGAGTGAAGAAAAAGCAGCCATCAAGTGCTCAGCATGTGGGAACTCCTTCCAGGTGAAGCTGGTTGAGAGAATGCCAAGAGTGTGCCAAGTTGTCATCAAGGCAAAAGGTGGATACTTTGAAGATTCTAAAACATATTGACTTGTTTAACACTTTTTTGGTTACTACATGACTCCATGTGTGTTATTTCATAGTTTTGATGTCTTCACTATTATTCTACAATGTAGAAAATAGTAAAAATAAACCTTGAATGAGTAGGTGTGTCCAAACTTGACTGGTACCGTACACACACACATAAAAGTATGTGGACACCCCTTCCAATTAGCAGATTTGCCTATTTCAGCCACATATGTGCTGACACGTCTATAAAATCAAGGACACAGCCATGCAATCTCCATAAACACACATTGGCAGTGAAATCCCCGTACTGATGAGCTCAGGATGCCATCTTTCAGTCAGTTCATAAAATATCTGCTCTGTTCCAGCTGCCCTGGTCAACTGTAAGTGCTGTTATAGTGAAGTTAAAACATCTAGGAGCAACAACGGCTCAGCCACGAAGCGGTAGGCCTCACATGCTCACAGAACGGGATGACCGAGTGCTGAAGCGCATAGAAATCGTCTGTCCTCGGGTTGCAACGCTTGCTTAATGGAAGCTAGTCCCCACAGCAATGTTCCAACATCTAGTGGAAAGCTTTCCCAGAAGAGTGGAGGCTGTTACAGCAGCAAAGGGGGGGACCAACTCCATATTAATGCCCATGATTTTGGAATGATATGTTCAACGAGCAGGTGTCGACATACATTTGGTCATGTAGTGTATATATTAACTCAGTTGGAGTCTCAACTTAATGTTTAGAGTTAGAATACACAAGGTGCAAGTTCAACATGTGGATGTTACATCAGCAGTTTCTCTTGTTTTGTCAGTCAGACAGTCACTCAATTAGCCATGTCAGGTAACAATTTTTAGATTGCTATGTTAGTTATCATGGACAAATACCGCCCAGGGGCACTAACCTCCATGGGACCCCCATTGATTTTGTGAGTCACTCTCACTCAAATACTGTATAATTAACATGGCATCATGTTTTAGGGTCCCCAGAAGGCTAGAGCCGGCCCTTAAGGTACTAACACCAGTCTCATAGCAGAATATGGCCAGAGTAAACAACAAACAAATTGTTAATATTTTTGCACTCAATAACTAAAATAGCGCATCAATTTGCAGCAAGGGCGTCTCCATTGGCCCATTTGTGTTTGTCGACCTGCTACGGTTAGCTGGAATTGGAAGCTAGCAAGCACCACTCACTGCTGCTGGTAGGCTTCTTGGGCGCCACGGGCACAACCTGGCTGTCAGCAGCAGTCTTGCTTGGCTCTCCCCGGGAATCGGAGCTCCCTCCCAGGCTGAGGACGGTAGGATAGACAGGGGGTACTCTGGAGATGCTATCCATCGCAGCAGCCTCCTCTCCCGTGGCCGCCATTTTGCCTTTCCGCCAGTCACATGATAGCGTTTCACGTGACATTTATTGTTATCTCTACCTTTTTGCCCTTTGTGCTGTTGTCTGTGGCCAATAATGTTTGTACCATGTTGTTGTCATGTTGTGTTTTCATGTGTTGCAGCTATGCTATGTTGTTGTCTTCGGTCCCTCTTTATATAGTGATTTGTCCTATATTTTTAATTAATTTTGTCATGTTTAATCCCAGCCCCGTCCCCGCAGAAGGCCTTTTGGTAGGCCGTCATTGTAAATACGAATTTGTTCTTAACTGACTTAATAAATAAAGGTTCGATATTTATTTATTTATAAAAGGTTCAATAAAATTATAAAAATGAATTATTCCCCCTCTTCTGAATTCGAGCTACACCCTTTTACTTGACAGGTGCTTGCTACGTCGTGTGGTTGTCACAACTAACCATCATCACACAAACAATAACACAATTCATTGATATTTTTCGTATTCATATTGATTGATAGTTTTATATTTATATTGTTTTGTCATTGTTCGAGTGAATTGAGGTCGAGTGTTTTGTCTGTAGTCGTGTTGCATTATGAACACTTCGAATCAGTGTGAAACATAATGTTCGTGTTTGCAGAGCTAACTAGTCAGCCTAATGTTCGAGGTTTTGGGGTAAAATAAAGGGGATCCTCAGTCCTCTCTTCGGTTCATATGGGTGGGTCAGGGTGCTGACGTTCTACGCAGGAAGTATCCAGTGAACCATCGTGACAGCCTGCGTGATTGTAAACATGGCGCCATGCACCTCTACAGGGCTGTGCTGTTTTACATCCCGTTTGTAGCTAGCCTGAGACACAAAACTTAACCATGGAGACAGAAGAGGAACAACATATGACAACTCTCCTCTGCATGGGTTTCCCAGATGCAGTGGCGATACGCAAGGCGCTACGCCTGGCGAAGAACGACATCAACGAGGCTGTTGCGCTCCTGACCAACGAAAGCCCCGGTCTTGGGTATGGATATGAGCCGATGGAGAGTGGCCCTGCCCCAGGCCCGAGTGGAGACGGGGAGTCCAGTGGGCGGACCGGGACTGGAGGGTTCGACCCACCTCCCGCATACCACGATGTGGTGGAGAGCGAGGTAAGGGTGAAGAAGGATAGTAACGTTAGTTCGCTGGCTTCGTAAGCTAGAACACAAGTTAGCGCCATCAAATATTGCGATGATGATGGCTAGGTAGCCAGACAGGGCTCGCCCTACAATACTGCATAGCGTGCTCCGCTCATGCCTGACTGTCAAAATATAGAAGGAAAATCCTCGGCATGCATAACTCAATTTACAGTTGGCTCAATCTCGGTCTGCATAAATTCGACATTCGGCTAGTTGAGTTGTAAATACAGCACTAGATAGTTTAATCATCAGTATTGAAATTGGGTGCACACTAGCCAACATCCGATTCAGAATGTAGCTGTTGCTTGACAGCTAGCTCGGAAGTTAGTTAGCTAGCCCAGCGCTTGGTTATGGGGAATGCGCGAATCTCTAACGTTACATGGGCAAACTTGCTAACCAACTAACTAGTGTTTGCAATCGTTATTAATAAAGCCGGTTTGCAGAGTGAATGTGGTGATATTAAGATCTTCGCATTCATTATCTTGGGGAAATGCATATCTGTATGCAGTTTAGCGTAATGGAGTTAGTGATGAAGCCGGTGTTTGTTGGATATTGGCACCGGTGTTGTTAGGCCGGAGACGAAGTCGATAGGTTGCCTAGCGGTTAAGAGCCCACTACGTGAATAATCCGTCGATGAGCAAGGCACTTAACCCTAATTGCTCATGTATGGGCTCTGAATAAGAGCGTCTGTTAAATGACTAAAATGTACAAATGTAGCTAGCCAACGTTAGCTACGCGAACTAAGCTGGCTATAACTAGGTACATTAGAGAAGCTGAGATTTCGCAATCGCCCGTGAACCTGATGTGGCCATCTTGTGCTTTAAATATTGTCTAATAAAAAAAGTTATTTAAATTGTTCATAGTCCAGTGACAACGTGATGTCTAACTAAACTCAAGCATTCAGCATCTGCAAGCTAGCTAGAGAGCATCAAGTAGGGGCAGGACAAAACCGTTTTGGTGATTTGGGTATCATCAAAATAACTCAATCGCACACGTTTTTGGTCTCATTCATCGGTTTTTACCTGATTAAGTAAAATACCATTGGATATTTTATGTTGAAAGATCAGTTTATATTCCTAATACTTAAGTTGAAACTGATGCTGTTGCTTCCTGTTAGGACTATTATTCATCATTATGTCTTATGTCAAAACCGTTTTAAAGTGTCCTAATCAATAATAGTTTGTGATATATTGAAAACCTAAACATGAAATTTACTATCTACATATACATGTGCAACAATAGTAATCATATGTATTTTTTTAAGGAGCTACTTATAAACTGCACAAGCTCCAAAACCCTGTCGTTTTGTCAAGTGGCAATAAATCACTCATCGATTGGGGTGGGGGTATGCGCTGTTTAAACTACCACAACTCTAAAACCACATGGAACAACATCCAGAACAGTCAGCTACATTTTGGAATGTTGCATTTTGATAAGGGGGTCAGAAACCTGGCAGTGTGGTGCCAGGACGGCAACCTCCCCCTCAACGTCAGCAAGACAAAGGAGCTGACCATGGACTACAGGAAACAGAGGGCCAAGCACGCCCCCATTCACATTGACGGGGCTGTAGTGGAGCGGGTCGAGAGCTTCAAGTTCTTCGGTGTCCACATCACTAAGGATCTATCATGATCCACACACACCAACACAGTCATGAAGAGGGCATGACAACACCTCTTTCCCCCTCAGGAGGCTGAAAAGATTTGGCATGGGCCCTCAGATCCTTTTTTAATTTTTTTATATTTTTTTTTACAGCTGCACCATTGAGAGCATCTTGGCTGGCTGCATCACCGCTTGGTATGGCAACTGCTTAGCATCCGATTGTAAGGTGTATCTCTCTAGTCTAGCGGTTAGGTTACCATCTCTATTCTCTACACACAGCAGATTATGTCCGCTGTCTTCATTGCTGTGCGAAACAGTGTGCATGGTGACGTTGATCACCAGGGTGTGGGCATGTGTGTGTGTGTGTCTGACACCCGGGTTGCATTCAGTAGGTCACAGCATTGCAAAATGTTTTCAAATGTATCCCATTTTCCAGGAACCGTCTGCATCAAAAGCAGCCCTGTTTTGTTTTTATATTGAAAACTTTTCTTTCAGGTTACATATTCAAATGGTTCACATTCAGACCATTACGCCAGACAAATCCCTCCGTCCCACTCTTTCTCCTCCATCTCCCTCTCTCTCTCTCCAGCTTGGTTTTGCGTCTCTGCTATCTGCTGTTAGGAGGCATGTCACGGGTCTGTGGCCCTGCATTCTCATCCTAAATTTAGCTCCACACACAAACATCCCTACATTCTCATATGGTTACCTAGCTGCCCTGCGCAACATACATACATGCGTACATAAACACAGCAGCACACACACTCAATAAAAACACACATACCAGAAAGACATAGACAGACTAACAAACACACCACACCCCATCCTCCTGAGAGAAGCCCAGAGCTCCAGTCCTCCACCTAGGCTTCTCATCAGGCAGGAAAACAGCACTAGTACTGTTATTGTTACTGTGTTAATAATGCTGAGAGGAAACGGTGACAACTGCCTATTGGTTCAGCAGTAGCTAGTTAGAAACCTCCCCAGGTAGTATCTATTAACCCAGATTATTCTATTTCTACACTAAAACATATTTCTAATGAGATTCTCCTATACACATGCTTTGTAGTCCTGGAGTCATCTCAATCTAGGATCCTGACCCCAGTTATGTGTTAAAAGACAGGTCAACAGATCATGCTGTCTTCCTTACCTCAATAAGGGGTCTCTGATTGGACTGTGCTGTTCTGGGGAGCACCTACCTAGTAGGTGCTCCCCAGCAATAAAATGTTTGGCTGTTGACGTTTCTGTCTTAGAGAAACGCTCATCTCTGACTCTCTCCATTCACCCATCCATCTAGAGCTCATCTCTTTCCAATCCTTTCTATTAAGGAAGATAGCTGAAACTTCCCTCCCCCTTCATCCTTCCATCGATCATATATTGGTATGCTGTACTGAAAGGGCAGAGGGGTTATTGAACACACACACCCACCACTCTCACAGCCTGTTGTGTTGTGTCAAATAACAACAAATAACCACCACAATGAGTTCAAAATGTCCAGTATTTATGTTTATATTTCAGAAGAACATATTGATTCTTTAGACAGTCAGAATGGTGAGAGAATGCATGCTAATGGTAGAGAACCACTACAGATGATCACTAACCCAAGCTGGTCGATAATAGATAAAGACAATATGTTGCAACTTCCCCGTCTCCCCAAATAATTGTGAGCGCACAACTTTCAAACATTTGCCGCATTCATGCAGGCGAATAAAAGGACATTCTGTCGAGTGTGACAGTTTGAGGATATTCTTCAATGAAAGTAAAGGACAGTAATGTTACGAGTAAAGTAGGAAGCCCGGGATTCAATAGGCGATTAGATGTTAATGTGTCATGAAAGGAGGGTGGTTGTTTGGCCTGAACAAGCAGTTTTATACGCTGAGTCTGACTGAGTTTCTTACTCCGCTGGTCTCGAAGAAATTACGAGTCCTCAATGTCAGAGACTGAATAAAGACCAATTCATTTATACATACATACATACATACATACATACATACATACATACATACATACATACATACATACATACAGTGGGGTAAAAAAGTATTTAGTCAGCCAATAATTGTGCAAGTTCTCCCACTTAAAAAGATGAGAGAGGTCTGTAATTTTCATCATAGATACACTACAACTATGACAGACAAAATGAGAAAGAAAATCACATTTTTAATGAATTTATTTGCAAATTATGGTGGAAAGTAAGTATTTGGTCACCTACAAACAAGCATGATTTCTGTCTCACACAGACCTGTAACTTCTTCTTTTTCCTCTGTCCTCCACTTGTTACCTGTATTAATGGCACCTGTTTGAACTTGTTATCAGTATAAAAGACACCTGTCCACAACCTCAAACAATCACACTCCAAACTCCACTATGGCCAAGACCAAAGAGCTGTCAAAGGACACCAGAAACAAAATTGTAGACCTGCACCAGGCTGGGAAGACTGAATCTGCAATAGGTAAGCAGCTTGGTTTGAAGAAATCAACTGTGGGAGCAATTATTAGGAAATGGAAGACATACAAGACCACTGATAATCTCCCTCGATCTGGGGCTCCACGCAAGATGTCACCCCGTGGGGTCAAAATGATCACAAGAACGGTGAGCAAAAATCCCAGAACCACACGGGGGGACCTAGTGAATTACCTGCAGAGAGCTGGGACCAAAGTAACAAAGCATACCATCAGTAACACCCTGCAGTGCCAGACGTGTCCCCCTGCTTAAGCCAGTACATGTCCAGGCCCGTCTGAAGTTTGCTAGAGCGCATTTGGATGATCCAGAAGAAGATTGGGAGAATGTCATATGGTCAGATGAAACCAAAATAAAAATTTTGGGTAAAAACTCAACTCGTTGTGTTTGGAAGACAAAGAATGCTGAGTTGCATCGAAATAACACCATACCTACTGTGAAGCATGGAGGTGGAAACATGCTTTGGGACTGTTTTTCTGCAAATGGACCAGGACGACTGATCCGTGTAAAGGAAAGAAACCATGTATTGTGAGATTTTGAGTGAAAACTTCCTTCCATCAGCAAGGGCATTGAAGATGAAATGTGGCTGGGTCTTTCAGCATGACAATGATCCCAAACACACCGCCCGGGCAACGAAGGAGTGGCTTCGTAAGAAGCATTTCAAGGTCCTGGAGTGTCCTTGCCAGTCTCCAAATCTCAACCCCATAGAAAATCTTTGGAGGGAGTTGAAAGACCGTGTTGCCCAGCAACCACCCCAAAACATCACTGCTCTAGAGGAGATCTGCATGGAGGAATGGGCCAAAATACCAGCAACAGTGTGTGAAAACCTTGTGAAGACTTACAGAAAACGTTTGACCTCTGTCATTGCCAACAAAGGGTATATAACAAAGTGTTGAAATAAACTTTTGTTATTGACCAAATACTTATTTTCCACCATAATTTGCAAATAAATTCATTAAAAATCCTACAATGTGATTTTCTGGATTTTTTTTTCTCATTTTGTCTGTCATAGTTGAAGTGTATCTATGATGAACATTACAGGCCTCATCTTTTTAAGTGGGAGAACTTGCACAATTGGTGGCTGACTAAATACTTTTTTTGTGTGTGTGTGTTTTAATTTTTTAAATGTTTTCCGAAACCTAGACAAGACCGGGACTCTCAAGACCGGTCTAGAGTACTACAACACTGGTAGAACTATAAAATGTTTATGTGTGTTTCAGAGGAGTAATGATGAGAATGGGAATTGTTCAGGCAGCAGTATGGAGTTCCCCACCACTAACCTGTATGAACTGGAGAACAGAGTGTTCACTGACCACTGGTCAATCCCCTACAAGAGAGAGGAGTCACTGGGCAAATGTCTGATCGCAGCCACCTGCCTTGCCAAACACGGTAAGAGAGAGCCAGTAAGTGTGTGGGGTGGGTTTGTTGTTGTGGGTTTTGTGACTTGTAACTGTTGGATGCTTTTCACACATTATTTTACACCCAGTTGTCAATCAATAACTACAGTCTCTCTCTCACTTTCTTTCTCTCAGGTCTGGCGGATGCGGATGAAAACTGTAAGCAGTTTATGGACAGGTGTATGCACGAGGCCTTTAAAAAGGTGAGTTGTGTGTATGCATGAATGAAGCCTTTAAGTGTGTGTGTGGTAGAGGTCGACCGATTATGATTTTTCAACACCGATACCGATTATTGGAGGACCATAAAAGCCGATACTGATTAATCGGACTATTTATTTATAATAATGACAATTACAACAGTACTGAATGAACATTTATTTTAACTTAATATAATACATCAATAAAATCGATTTAGCCTCAAGTAAATAATGAAACATGTTCAATTTGGTTTAAATAATGCAAACACAAAGTGTTGGAGAAGAAAGTAAAAGTGGAATATGTTCCATGTAAGAAAGCTAACGTTTCAGTTCCTTGCTCAGAACATGAGAACATATGAAAGCTGGTGGTTCCTTTTAACATGAGTCTTCAATATTCCCAGGTAAGAAGTTTTAGGTTGAAGTTATTATAGGACTATTTCCCTCTATACCATTTGTATTTCATTAACATTTGACTATTGGATGTTCTTATAGGCACTTTTGTATTGCCAGTGTAACAGTATAGCTTCCGTCCCTCTCCTCGCTCCTCCCTGGGCTCGAACCAGCAACACAACGACAATTAGCGCGCGCTAACTAGCCAGCCATTTCACTTCGGTTACACCAGCCTCATCTCGGGAGTTGATAGGCTTGAAGTCATAAACAGCGCAATGCTTGACGCACAACGAAGAGCTGTTGGCAAAACACACAAAAGTGCTGTTTGAATGAATGTTTACGCGCCTGCTTCTGCCTACCACCGCTCAGTCATACTGGTATGCTCAGTCAGATTATATGCAACGCAGGACACGCTAGATAATATCTAGTAATATCATCAACCATGTGTAGTTAACTAGTGATTATGATAAGTTTAATGCTAGCTAGCAACGTACCTTGGAGTGCAATGAGAAAGAGGCAGGTCGTTATTGCGTTGGACTAGTTAAGGTTGCAAGATTGGATCACCCGAGCTGACAAGGTGAAAATCTGTTTTTCTGCCCCTGAACAAGGCAGTTAATCCACTGTTCCTAGGCCATCATTGAAAATAAGAATGTGTTCTTAACTGACTTGCCTAGTTAAATAAAGGTGGAGGAAAAAAAAATCGGCACCCAAAAATACCGATTTCCGATTGTTATGAATACTTGAAATCGGCCCTAATCGGTCGACCTCTAGTGTGTGGGTGTGTGTGCATAACACTTATAAGTGAGCGACGTAGAACCTGTTTCAAAGCCAGTTTTCCTCATCTTCAAGAAAGGAGACCTATTTGAACAGGACTGTTTGGTGGAATATTAACACGTTCACTCACTCTGCTTGCTCTTCCCACCCTTTTCTAGCTCCTGACCAGTAGTGCGGTCCATAAGTGGGGGACAGAGATCCATGAGGGGATCTACAACATGTTGATGTTACTGGTGGAGCTGGTGGCTGAGAGAGTCAAACGGGACCCCATACCAGTTGGTGTGATGGGTGTACTGACTATTGTGGGTACACACACAGACCTCATGCATACAGTAAACACACACACACCACGTCACATGAAATAGCATTCACACACCTCGCCCCTTAAACCATTAGCTGTCTGTCTGTAGGCCTTCAACCCAGACAATGAGTACCACTTTAAGAACCGTATGAAGACGTGTCAGAGGAACTGGAGCGAGGTGTTTGGAGAGGAAGCCATGTTTGCTGTGTCACCTAGCAACAGCTACCAAAAGGTGAGGCTGTAATATGGGTGTGGCTCTAAAGCACAAGTATGAAATAAAAAAACAGAGAAAATGTATGTGTGACTGATCACGTGTGTGTGCCTTTTGTTTCTACAGGAGCCTCATGGCTGGCTGGTAGATTTGGTAAATCGGGTAAGTCCTCCCACACACACCTCTGTGATAGTTCAGGGCAGTTTCATGGTAACAGAATTATGCTGAGAACTCATATTTCTCACTTTAAAATGTATACCCAAAAACCCCCCACTGATTTCAAGGTTTAACAAACCATATATCTCCATGCACAATGACTACTTTTAAAGCGCCCCCCCCCCCAGACATTGAAGTTAGGTTAAATTTAGGTTCTGAATGAAAGATGACAAAGTATTTTCCTTGTGTTTAAAATACATATTTTCCAGGACGTTGAAAAGGCGTCTTTTTCCGGATGTTGAAAAATACGTATTATCCAGACATAGAAATCCAGTTAATTTTTGGTTCTGAATGAAAGTTGAAAATAAGTAATTTTATAGACATCTATTTTGGGGCGAAATCAAGGTCGGTCCGGACTGCACCAAAAAAGGCCAAAAGGCATCGGTGTCAGACTACTTACTGAGGTGTAGCCTGAAATGTTATTTTCTGAATCCCATTTATGTGATAAGCCTATCGTTTGTAAAACACCCCAAAAACACTTGCGGACAGGGATGTAGCCTACAATGTCAGCCCTCAATGGATTTGTATGAATCCCCATCCATGTGGTAGGCCCACTATTTAAGATCTGAATATCAGCTACCCAACTTTATCATGAGTTCTTGGGAGCTTATTTTCAATGTGATTACACAGCGGGAAATGCAGAAGTATTTTATTTTTTCGCAATGAACAGCTTGTCAAGACTTCGCCACAGATTGCAACCACTGGCCTATCTTTGATTTCGTCATCTATTGTTTTCTCAAGTTTTGTCAACTCTCATAAGTTGCGGCTGCGAATCCACCATAGATGTAGTTAGAAAAAATAACAGACCTGCCAACATGCACAAATTTTGCGTACCAGCTATGTAGTTCTCTGTCCATGTACGAGATCCAAGTTAAAAGTACGCAGAAATAAATGGGCCCTGATTTTTTTTTTTTATTGTTGATGTACATTTTCATAAAAAGTGAATCTAACATCCCGCAACACACAGACATGTACTGAGTTTGTATCAACGGACATGCAGATCAATACATTATTATTGGACGTAGCTACGTTAGCCAACATAGGATGGACATTCAGTGGGCTCTAAAGTGCCAGCAGTTCACTCGCATTTGCTAGTGAAAGAAATGAAATGCAAATACGAAAAAATAACTGGTCGCATTTGTGCGAGTGTGATATACGTTTAATTCTGCGTCCCTTTAGTTGTATTTCCCACGTAACATTTACGAAGATCATGCAACCTTATAGACTGTAACTGTAATTCTGATCCACGTCACAAAAAGTATAATCAAAAATAAATATAAACATCTTTGCATTAAATGGAGTGGGGAGTTTAGACGAGTGAGCGATGAAGAATGGTTGAGTGTCCGGTATTAGCTATTGAGGCAATGCTTCTAAAATACCGTTGCACTAGATTTGAGATTTTATCAATTTTGAAAATCTGAAATGATGTATGTGCTGTAAAGAAATTCAATAGGCACCTTTACATAGGCTGAAACACAGCCTACTAAAGCTTTGTGTAGCCAGTTTGTGGTCTGTGTTGATGCGATCATTTGTTTTTATGTTTTCAATGTTGATTAGGAACCCTGTCTAAAAAGCCCATACTTGTGAGCTGGCCCTGTTTGAGAGGTGACAAGCGTACCTCTACTATAGAGACTATACTTGGTGGCCAAGGCAAGTTGGATCTGAAGACCTTCTATGCAAATGTCAAACTTCTTTTCTTCTGCAGTTGACTACATGTTGCTGAATTTTCCATTTGGAGATATGCTCCTCCAGCATGCAGTGGTCGCTGACATCGCCAACAGGCAGACTGCCTAGTTCTCATCCCTCAACTTTTGCATGGCACTCTTTCCCTGCATTATTCCTGAGGGAGCCTCTGTTGATCTTGTGGAAGATGAGTTTAGACTCTCAGGCAACAACCTTTGAGCAGAGTCTGGTCAACATGCGCATGGATCAGGCCTGGTGAGAAATCGGCGCAATGAAAGGGGGGCTGCCTGGTCTACTCCAACCTTTTGGCTGTGATGCTGGGCATATTGGTCATATTCCCCCAACATACCCAGCAATGCAGACTGTAAATGAATATTCAGTCTCGTTTCCAAGAACAAAACCCAGTACAGAGCCTCCCTCAGTACAGACATGCTGAGTGCCCTCGTTACCAGGAAGGTATCTATGATTGCCAGAGGAACTGTTTTCCACAGAGAAGTCTACCCTGTTGTCAAAGGCTAAATCTACTAACTACCAGGAAAATCTGTCTAGGAAATGATTTCCAGAACATTGGAAGGTCTCAAGAAGATTTGATCTCACCCACTGTTTCCTATCATAGCTTTTTTGTTTTTATTATGGATAACATGTTTATTTGATACTGATGCTTTGCTTCAAACATTTGTTCCTATATCAGAGTTAAAAAAAAAAAAATTTTAATTATTGTGGATAAGACGTTTGTTCATTTTGTACCTAGACAAATAACTTATTATTTGTTTAATAAAATAAAAACAACTCCAAGAAAAAAGGCCCTTTGTGTGTTCTTTCTAATTACATCTTGTTAGTGACTTCTACCATATGTGTAAGTGGAATGCTGTCAAGAAAGAAAGTATTCCAACCTTTTTATAGATGTGATTTGGTACAATTCTATAATTGCGATCACTCACAAACAGCGCGCGCACGAGCGTGCGGTCAGGCTTCGCCTGCGGTGCAGCCAAAACAATGCTCATGGTTCTCATGGAGAGTGAAATGATAGGCTTCAATGACTTTGCTCATGATCATGCACGCTGCAAGTGACATGTAACTAACTATGAATTCCTTGAATTTTCTTTTCGTGTATATGCCTTTTCGTTATCTGCGTAGACAATAGTGGTTTCTCGCTATTGTTACGCCTGTAGTGTAGCAAAACATGAGCGGTCAAAATCTTGCGGCGACGGGGGAGCAGGTTTTCAACATGCTATCACATCACACAATAATACCATTTATAAAGGGGTCACTAGCCACTCAGTGGCTAGTTTATTAGGTACACCCATCTAGTACTGGGTCGGATCCCCCTTTGCGTCCAGAACAGCGTGAATTCTTCGGGGGATGGAAATGTTGCTCAATTGGTAGCAAGGGACCTAACGTGTGCCAGGAAAACATTCCCCACACCATTACACCACCAGCCTGTACCATTGACACCAGGCAGGATGGGGCCATGGACTCTTACGCCAAATCCTGACTCTGCCATCAGCGTGACTCAACAGAAACCGGGATTCGTCAGACCAGGCTGAAGTTTTTCCACTCCTCAATTGTCCAGTGTTGGTAATCGCAGCCCGCTTCTTCTTGTTTTTGGCTGATAGGAGTGGAACCCAGTGTGGTCGTCTGCTGCAATAGCCCATCTGTGACGAGGACCAACGAGTTGTGTGTTCCAAGATGCTGTTCTGCATACCACTGTTGTATTGTGCTGTTATTTGTCTGTGGCCCGCCTGTTAGCTTGTATGATTCTTGCAATCCTCCTTTGATCCCTCATCAACGAGTTGTTTTCGCCCACAGGATTGCCACTGACTGGATATTTTTTGTTTGTCACAGCATTTCCAGTAAACCGCAGACACGTTCCTGAGTGAAAAGCCAACGCCGGAGCTGACGTGCCTGGCACCGATGGTCAAACCACGCTCAGTCGCTTAGGTCACTCGTTTTGCTCATTCTAACGTTCAATCGAACAGTAAATTAATGCCTCGACGCCTGTCTGCCTGCTTTTCTAGCAAGCCACAGTCACGTGACTCACTCTCTGTAGGAGCAAACCATTTTCGTGAACGGGGTGACTGGCCTGTGTGTGTGTGTGTGTTTTTTTTTTTTATACAGACCTGCTAACAAATCAGTGAACATTTGCAAATGATCTAAAGGAATCTGATTAATTTTCTGTTAAAAAAACAAATTTGCACCCCTTATTTTATTTTGCTCCATTGCTCAGTGAACACAAGTCTGTTTGGATCAGTTCAGTCGTGAAGAGGAATAAAATTGCAGCTGTTTCTGCTTTAATATACAATGCCATGCTGGTGGGTGGTAATGTTAAAATAAAACCCAGTCCTGAAACAAAACGTAGGCTGACAATAACGTCTATGTCATAGGAAAAGATACTGCATTCATGTGGATTTACACGGAGTGCACAGTTTGGATAAATATACAGTATCATACTTTGACTAAAACGATGACTTATTGACTTAAATCGTTGTGCAACATCATGAGTAAGCTCTGGCCGCCATCTTTCAGCTCGAAAAAGTGGATTTTACCTTAATTATATTTTACCAAATTTAGCATCTGCAGTTTTTCCAGTAAATGTATTTAAACCTTTTTACTATGTAAATTCTTCAAAGTAGTCATTGTGCATAGAGCTGTATGGCCTGTTCATACAGTTCCGTTACAGTCGAATTGCCGTTCATTTTTGTCTGTCTCTCTCCATTCAGTGAAGTGACTGTGTATTTCTGTCTCTTCTCTCCATGTCCTTTCCCTTCTTGCTCTCTCTAGTTTGGAGAGATGGGAGGGTTCACTGCTATCCAGGCTAAACTCAATACACAGGAGATAGAGATTGGGGTAAGGGGACACATGCATACTTGTGGGGCTACTCTTAGATCTCCTTGTGTGAGTCCTTCCTTTTGAGGATTCTAACCGGAACAACACACACATTGATCCCTTTCACAGCAAAGACCTTCTCCACCATTAGCATGTTAATCTCTCTCTTGCACCGGAGACTGTAGCTTCTCAAGCCCCCCCCCCCCCCACACACACACACACACACACCTCCTCACCTTTGGGAGACAACCATTTAACATTTTATTTTTTAGACTATGTGTGTATGCAACTGTCTGTCTCTCTGCAGTGTGTGTCTGCTCTGGTCCAGCCTCTATCTGTGTGTGCAGAATACCTCAACTCCAGCCTGGTGCAGGTAAGACATTTCCCTCTAACACACACGCAACATATGGTACATCCTCAGCATGATGATTACTTCATGAGACTAATAATAATGTGTGTTTGCTTGTAGCCCATGTTGGATCCTGTTATCCATAAGATGATCACCTATGTTCAGAACCTGGAGGAGAAGGACCTGAAAGACAAGGTACCACAATACCCCCCTGCCTTGTATACCCGCAAGACTCTGCTCTACTGACCTTGGGATGCTCCCGTAAATGTTATAAATATCAGTGTCCAACGTCTAAAACCGTTCATTCAGAGCTTAAAGTCTGAAGCGAACAGTCAGACTGCACAGAGTTTCCCATGAAACACCGCATCAGGTGATGATTTTTACCGTCCGTCCTGTAGAGGCTGGTGAGCATCCCAGAACTGCTGTCGGCCATAAAGCTGCTGTGTATGAGGTTCCAGGCCACCCTGGTCACTGTGGTGGACGACCTGCGCCTGGACACTCTGCTACGCATGCTGAAGACTCCTCACTTCTCTACCAAGATGAACTCCCTCAAAGAGGTGAGAGGTCAGGGGTTACACGATGAAAGGTTAGATGTAAAACAGGAAGCTTTTGCCAAAGTTAGCAGGGCCAAGACAAACTGGTGTCGCTCTCCTTATTGTTATGCTATTGTCCATGTGGATGCTTCTTGCTATAAATGGTATGAAATGTGTTTATGCGTGTCTAGGTGACTAAGCTGATTGAGGAGAGTACTATGTCTAAGACGGTGAAGAATGCCATTGACACAGACAGACTGCTGGACTGGCTGGTAGAAAACTCTGTCCTCTCAATAGCACTGGAGGGTAAAGACACTGTTAATGTTAGCACTGGAACAACATATTTGTACTTTTATCTATCTTGACATGTGATTCCAGGTAAGAGAAAGCAGTAATAGAAGTGTGTGTGTTCTAGGTAACATAGACCAGGCCCAGTATTGTGATCGAATAAAAGGCATCATTGAATTGCTGGGCAGTAAACTGTCTCTGGACGAGCTCTCTAAGATCTGGATGATACAGGCAGGACAGTCGTCCACGGTGATTGAGAACATCCACACCATCATGGCTGCAGCTGCCGTCAAGTTCAACTTAGACCAGCTCAGCCACCTGTTTGTCCTTATACAGAAGGTCTGTATGTGTGCTTAGGAACGTCTCTCTGTGTGTGTGTGTGTGTGTGTGTGTGTTAATTTTAAGCTCAGGCAAATGCTGGTAGATTTAGTTATTGGCGGTTAAGAATGTCTATTTCACCAGCCACGCTTGGGGGGGGTCAATTTGCAGGCTCTACACTGCAAGCATTACCTTCCCATTTTTTAATAAAAATAAGAGTCAGAAGTCAACTATGAGCATATGTGTGAGTTTTCTAACTTTTTCTGCTGTTTTGTTTCATAGCTGCTAATCACAAAGAAATACAAATCCTACATATCACTTCATGCAGCAACAGCTTTATGCACTGTGAGTGAAGTGCTGATACATTTTTGGAGGCGCTGGCACAGGCATAAAAGTTGGTTTTAATTAACTCAAGTCTGCAAAGTGAGACTGTCCTGTTATTTCTTGGCTATTTACATTGTTTTGTTCACAAGCTTGGTTGTTTTTCAATGTTCGTTTGAATCTGCTGCTTCAATTGATAGCAGATACGCTGTAGAGGCTGTCTACTACTAGTCACATCCCAAATCTCACACATACACAAGTGACATGATTTGAGTGGCCCTGTTAACACGGTAACCTCCTGCCCTTATAGGGGAAGCGGGAAAATGTTTTCATCTGATATTTTGGGTAAAAGACTCTGGTCACAAAAAATGAAATGAAATTGAGCAATATTACCCCATTTACTTCTTTCTAATACATTTCTTGTTTTAGAAAAATTACAAAGCGTAGTTGTTTATTTTTTTTAGATGTAATTATAACAAACATATTTTGGCTGGTAAAAAAATCTGAGTTTCTTTTTTTTTTTTTTTCATCTACCTGCCACCATAGCTGGTGGAACAAAAAGTTAATTTTAGGCCCTGAATATGTGTGTGTGTGTTCCAGAGCTGGGAGGTAGAGAGTGACCGTGTGAGGCAGAAGCTGCTCAGTCTGATTGGGAGGATCGGTAGAGAGGCCCGCTCTGAGGCCACCACAGGAAAGGTGCTGGAGGTGCTGTGGGAGTTAGCCCACCTGCCAACCCTGCCCACCTCCCTGGTACAGCAGGCGTCTGAGGAACACCTGGCCATCCTCACTGACGCGTACGCTGTGAAGGAGACTGTCAAACGCTGCTACATCATCAAATGTATAGAAGACATCAAGAAGGTGAGAAACACACACACTTTCTGTTTCTCTGCAGGTTGAAGCGCTTTGTCACTCACAGCCTTTGAATATCAATGTACGTTTTTTTTACACGCACGCACACGCCCTGAATAAGCCAGTTTATGTTTGTAGACTCAGACTGAGGAGGAGGGTAAAACCAGCGACATTCAGAGCTCGTTTCTTACTGGCTCCTGGGGCAAGAAGAAAGCCAAAGAAAACTCATTGGCCAAAGTAAGAGAAGCCCCTCCACTTCCAACTCTACTGACCAGTCAGCATTCACCTACAATCTTCTCAATGCTACACACCAACCAATTCTGGAGGAGTGCTGGATCACGGGGGGATTTGATTGGTCACTGAAGGATTGCTAGACTTGAGTTTAATGCTGCGTTCATAACCAAGTGGGAAAGTGGAAATTATAAGTTGTGAACTCATAAATACCAGTTGGATGCGTTCACGTGCTTTGAACTCGTTGAGAAACACAGATTGGCTAATGGCCAACAAGCTGCGTCAACCATTAACTAAAAGTGCAGCTATCATGCTTGTAAACAAATTATAGGGTTCAATAACCATATTTATATATTGCTTTTGTTGTTGCTTTTAACTGCCCAAAATGCTGTTATCGAGATAATTTCCATAGTTGTCAGAGGTCAGCATGTGGAGAAGTCGGAGCTCAGGGATGATAGACGAGTTTCCCACTCGTAATTACCAGTTGGAGGGGCATTCAAGTGGATTTTAGGTGTATGTGGTAAATTCCACCTTCCCACTCGGTTAAGGACGCAGGGTAACATGAGCTGTTTCAGTACTACATCAGGTGTCTAATTTTCTGTGGAATGGGCCAGTCTTCATTTGAGGTTATACGGCGTGTGTGTGTTGGGGGAAGTCCAGGTGTATAAGTCAAGGGGTGAGGTATTGATTGGATAAGGTTTGTGTTTGGGCATCAAGGTGTAAGGTGTGTGTGTGTGGAGTGGCTCTGGTGTTCTGTGTCATGTGATTGGATGAGCTGAAGGAATCTGACGGTACTGCTCATCTAGTGTGTGTGTGTGTGTGTGTGTGTGTGTGTGTGTGTAGTCTTCACAGCAGGGCAGCCCCCAAGCGGTCTGGGTTGTTCCAGCTCTGCGGCAGCTCCATGAGATCACACGTTCCTTCATCAAACAGACCTACCAGAAACAGGACAAGGTACACACACACACACACACACACACACACACACACACACACACACACATTACCCCTGCAAGAGAGACCTTATCCAAGATGGCAGCAGTCGAAAGTACATGAACACATTACTTGACACATTTAAAAATTAACAGACACATCTTCATAGCACATGTGCTTCCCCAGCAGAGCATCATCCAGGACTTGAAGAAGAACTTTGAGATCGTCAAATTGATCACAGGATCTTTGGTGGTCTGTCATCGACTGGCTGTGTCTGCAGCTGGGAGCAATGGACTGGGCGGACACACACTCGTAGATGGACGATACACCTACCAGGAGGTACCGCAGCGTGTCTGCTTGTCTGTGTGTGATTTGCTTTGATGGGTTGATGAATGTAGAGCTTTGGTAGGAGTTTGTGGCTGAGATTAGGGCTGTGACGATACCAGTATTGCAATATTTTTTCCATGGCAAAAAAGAACACCAAGCAGACAACTCTTTGGTCCTTAAAAAAAAAATCTGTATGGCCTCCTGAGTGGCGCAGTGTTCTAAGGCACTGATTCGCAGTGTTGCAGCGTCACTACAGCCTGGGGTTCGATCTGGCCATGAATGGCAAAATTTGCCCAGCGTCGTCCGGGTTAGGGGAGGGTTTTCCGCCGGGCTTTACTTGGCTTATCGCGCTCTAGCGACTCCTAGGCTGACTTCAGTTGTCAGTTGAATGGTGTTTCCTCCACACATTGGTGTAGCTGGCTTCCGGGTCAAGTCAGCGAGTGTTAAGAAGCGTGGCTCGGTGGGTCATGTTTCGTAGGGCGCATGACTCTACCTTCCCCTCTTCCAGGCCCGTTGGGGATTTGCAGCGATGAGACAAGATCATAATCATGAAATTGGGGAGCAAAAATTACAACAACAAAAAAAATTCTGCTGTATGTAAAATATATTGTGATATAGCTTGGAAAATATGTGACTGGATGACAACATAATGTTTGTTTCCAACATTAGGGCTGTTTTTCTAAAGACGTTGTTTCCGCTTTCATGTTTTGTTTCCTTGTCACGATACTAAATATCACGATACTCGTATCGTCCCGGCCCTAGTTGAGATGATGGACTGAGGATTTTGACCTCTGAGATTTTGACATTTTAATGTCACAAGTACAGCAAAAGGACTTTCTTGCAAGTTCTAAACCAAACAATGCAATAATCAAAAACAATGTATTACTAGAAAAAAGCACACGAGAAATAATAAATATGAAATACACTTTTTAAGTAAGCATACTATAGACAGGAAATATTTAAAAAATTCAGATCCAATACCATATTTACATGTGCAGTGATACTGGAGTGAAGGAGGTAGATATGTACAGGGGTAAGGGGACTAGGCAAAAGGATATAAGAAACGGGGTAGTAGCAGCAGCTTGCATGTGAGTGTGTGTGTAGAGTCAGTTTAAATGTATATGCATATTATATGTGAATGAGCAAATGATGGAGTGAATGTTTTTGTGTAGGGCCCTGTGAGTGTGCATAGAGACAAATATATAAAAGAGAACGTCAAAGGTAAACTCTGTCCGTTTAGCCATTTTGTTAGCTATTTATCAGTTGTATTGCTTGGGGATAGAAGCTGATCCAACGGTACCTCTTGCTGTGTGGCAACAGAAAATAGTCTATGGCTTGGGTGGTGTTGGTCTTTGATGGCCTTCTTTTCACACCGATATAGAGGTCCTAGATGGCACGGAGCTCGGTCCCAGTGATGTATTGAGCTGTCCGCACAACCCTCTAGCGCTATGCGATCGAGGGCTGTGCTATTGCTATACCAAGCTGTGATGCAGCCAGTCAATATGCTCTCAATTGGTACAGCTGTAGATCGTTTTTAAGGATTTGAGGGCCCACTTCAAACTTTTTCAACCTCCTGAGGGAGAAGAGGCACTGTTGCGTCTTCAAGACTGTGTGTGTGTGGTCTTTAGTGGTCTCTGCAACGAGGAACTTGAAGTTGTCTACCTGCTCCACTGCCACTCCGTCGATGTGGATGGGGGCGTCCGTGCCCCCCGTTTTCTCTAGTCCCCAATCAGCTCCTTGGTCTTGCGTTGAGGGAGAGATTCTTGCTCTGACCTTCACCCTGTAGGCTGACTCATTGTCGCCGGTGTTGGAGTCGTGCGTGGCCACACAGTCATAGGGGAACAAGGAGTACAGAAGGGGACTAAGCACACATCCCTGTGGGGCCCCTCTGTTAAGGGTCAGCCTGGTGGAGGTGGTGTTGCCTACCCTCACCACCTCTGGTCGGCCCGTCAGGAATTCCAGGATCCAGTTGCAGAGGGAGGTGTTCAAATCCAGAGTCCTAATCTTGGTGACAAGCATGTAGGGTATAATGGTGTTGAATGTTGAGCTGTAGTCAATGAACAGCATTCTCACACAGGTATTCTTCTTATCTCAGTGGGTGAGGGTAGTGTGGAGACCAATTGAGATTGTTGGGGTGGTATGCAAATTTGAGTGGCTAGGATGGTGCCGTTAATGTGTGCCATAACCAGCCTTTCAAAGAACTTAATGATTACAGAAGTGAGTGCTTCAGGGTGGTAATCATTGTGGCATGAAGCCTTAGAGTTACTCGGAACAGTGATGATTGTGGTTTGAAGTACATGCTAGCCTCTGACTCTTTCTCTCTCCCCTCCTCAGTATCTAGACGGCCACCTGAGGTTCCTGGCCTTCTTCCTCCAGGAGGCCAGCCTCTACCTGGTCTGGAACAGAGCCAAAGAACTATGGGATTGCCTGGTCTCTGGGCCCGAAGTCTGCGAGCTGGACAGAGAGGTACCTACACATGTTACATAGTCCTCTCTCGGTGTGTGTGTGTGTGTGTGTGTGTGTGTGTGTGTGTGTGTGTGTGTGTGTGTGTGTGTGTGTGTGTGTGTGTGTGTGTGTGTGTGTGTGTGTGTGAATTTAAAAAAAACAATAATACAAAGACCTTGTGCTGTTTGGTTTGCCTAATATGGGAATTAGAAATGATTTATACTTTTACCTTTGATACTAAAGTATATTTTAGGAATTACATTTACTTTTGATGCATAAGTATATTTAAAACAAAATACTTTTTTTACCTTTTACTCTAGTAGGATTTTACGGGGTGACTTTTACTTAAGTCATTTTCTGTTAAGGTATCTTTACTTGTACTCAACTATGACATTTGTGTACTTTTTCCACCACTCTGACTTTACCTGTGTGTGTAGTTGTGTTTTGAGTGGTTCACTAAGGGCCAGCATGATCTGGAGAGTGATGTTCAGCAGCAGCTCTTCAAAGAGAAGATCCTCAAATTGGAGCCCTACGAGATTACTATGAATGGTGAGATACATTGTGTATCTTTTTTAAACATTTTTGTTGGCAGCCCACTCATTGACATAACGAGCATTTGGAGTATTCAGACCCCTTCACTTTTCCCAAGTTTTTTTTTAGAAATGTTTGCATATTTATTACAAATAAAACACGGAACCTTATTTGCGTAAGTATTCAGACCCTTTGCTAGTAGACTCCAAATTGAGCTCAGGTGCATCTTGTCTAAATAAGGTCCTACAGTTGACAGTGCATGTCAGAGCAGAAACAAATTAATTTTCTGTAGATCTCCAAGACATGATTGTGTCGAGGCACAGATCTGGGGAAGGGTACCAAAAAATGTCTGTAGCATTGAAGGTCCAAAAGAACCCAGTGGCCTCCATCGTTCTTAAATGGAAGAAGTTTGGAACCACCAAGACTCTTCCTAGAGCTGGCCGCCCGGCCTAGCTGAGCAATCGGGGGAGAAGGGCCTTGGTCAGGGAAGAGCTCCAGAGTTCCTCTATGGAGATGGGAGAACCTTCCAGAAGGACAACCATCTCTGCAGCACTCCACCAATCAGACATTTATGGTTGAGTGGCCAGACAGAAGCCACTCTTCAGTAAAAGGCACATGACCGCTCGCTTGGAAATTGCCAACGCTTGAATCTGGAGGAAACCTGGCAGCACCCCTACGGTGGAGCGTGGTGGCTGAGATTTCTGTGGGGATGTTTTTCAGCAGCAGGGACTGGGAGACTAGTCAGATGAGCGGAGAAAAGAACCTGCTCCAAAGTGCTCATGACCTTAGACTGGGGCGAAGGTTCACCTTCCAACAGGACAATGACCCTAAGAACACAGTCATGACAACGCAGGAGTGACTTTGGGACAAGTCTGAATGTCCCTGATCCGATCAAACATATCTGGAGAGACCTGAAAATAGCTGTGCAGCGACGCTCCCCATCCAATCTGACAGAGCTTGAGAGGATCTGCGAAGAAGTATAGGAGAAACTCCCTAAATACAGGTTTGAGAAGACTCAAGGCTGTAATCTCTGCCAAAGGTTCTTCAAAAAGGGTCTGAATACTTATGTTTACAAACATTTTTGCTTTGTCATTATGGGGTATAGTGTGTAGATTGAGGACAACCAACAATGAAATCCATTTTACAATAAGGTTGTAACCTAACAAAATGTGGAAAAAGTCAAGGGGTCTGAATACTTTCCGAATGCACTGCATGTAGATCTTACATAGTGGCTTTAACCAGGGTTTTATTTGGGATTTTTCAGGCTTCAATCTGTTCAAGACCTTTTTTGAGAACGTCAACCTGTGTGACCATCGCTTGAAACGCCAGGGGACTCAACTGGTGAGTCAGTACACACACGTACAGTCTTGTTTTACTAACTTTGTAGGGGCACAATTGATTCCCATTCAAAATCCTATTTTCCCCTCACCCTTACCCTAAGATTAACCCCAAAACTTAGTCCTAACCCTAATTATAGAAATAGCCTTTTTCCTTATGAGGATCGCCAAAATGGCCCCAGTTGGTTGCACTTGTTTTGGTTCCTATAAGTATAGTTATATTTGTCTACACACCGCCCTTTTTAGGTCATTACACAAATTTGTGCCATTTGATATTTTAATTCGAAATTGTGCTCCAATATAAAAAAAATGTAAAGCCTGTTATATTCAGATAAGTTCCCTTTTTAATATAGACCACAATTCAATAAATCTGGCTTTGAATGTGAATAAAGTGTTTTGTAGTGGAAAACTGAGTTGGTCGAGCATAACACATCAACCTTGTTACCCATATAGAGACAGGCTAGAAATGTTTTACAAATGTCTTTTTTTTGTGAGGCTTGCATTCAATTGCCTGTTGCACAAAACAAGCTTCCATTCCTTCTGTCATAAAAGAATGTATGGATTTTAAGATGAAATCATCAGACATGTTATGGTCAAATCTGACTTTATTTGGCACTTAAAGTGGTAATATATAACTTTTGGGGCGACCCGACAAAATTGACATAGAAATTTGAGTTAAAGATCTGTCAGAAGTTTCATTTGACCTTTTTTATTTTTTACTTTCGTTTTGTACACCAGCTTCAAACAGCTGAAAATGCAGTATTTTGGTTATGGAAAATATTTTGCACAGCTGTTCAGATGGTACAATGAATCTCTACACTATACTTGCTTGTTTTGTCACTAACTGAAATTAAGCAAACTACTAGAATTTTAGAACCCAGGAAATGGTAGAGCGATATCTGCGTTGTGCACCTTTTTCATAGGCATTAATAATACTGACTATAGTCCAGGTATACCCAAACTGGGAATACGTGCAATGCTGTTGGGGGTACGCCAAATAAAAATGTGATTCACGTTTTAGTTTTTTTTTTTCTCATTTTCAAACAGTACATTTATATGTTCCAATGGGACTATACATTTGGGTGAGTTTTTTTTTCTCTCTCGCCTGAGTAGCCTCGTTTCACTGGCAAAAATAAAATTAAACCATCTAGTGTTCAGAGAAGTAATACAATGTCAAATACAGTAGCCTAGTCAAATAATTAACATCCAATCACATTAACAGTTACTCTCTCGCAGGAAACCTTCACTCTTGCGAAGACATTTAGAAACGAAACATGACAATTTGAAAAATAAACCATTTGAGTTTTTTGAGCGAGAATAAAGATGACTTTTGAGTAGTAAGACATGTATAAAAGCAACAGATACCATTAAGAAGGGGCTAGAAGTGTCTTATATGGTGAGTTACCGAGTGGCTAGGACAGGCAAGCACCATACTATTGTGGAGGACTTAATTCTTCCTGCTCCCGCAGATATGGCTGGGACAATTTATTTTATTTTATTTTTTTACCTTTATTTTACTAGGCAAGTCAGTTAAGAACAAATTCTTATTTTCAATTGATGCTGGGGGGAAAGGACAAAGTCTGTAAAAGTTTATCTCCATCAAACAACATTGTTTCACGACTCATCAGTGATGTGGCAGATGTTTTGAAACAATTACTGCTTTGCATACAAGCCAGTGAATTATTATTATATGCTTTACAGCTGGATGAGTCAACAGACGTGTGTAACGTGTGCTGGGAGTTGGGAAGCAAGTTCAGGGAGTGAGTGTTTTAAATAAATAAATAACATAATACAAAACAAGAAACGAGAACAACGCACAGACATGAAACTGAAACAATGCCTGCTGGGGAAGGAACCAAGGGGAGTGACATTTTTAGGGCAGGTATTCAAGGAGTGGATGGAGTCCAGGTCAGTGTCATAATGCAATGATGCGCTTAACGATGGTGACAGGTGTGCGCCATAACGAGCAGCCCGGTGACCTAGAGGCTGGGGAGGGCGCACACGTGACAATGTGGCGGGCCTGGCCCAGCTACTGGTATATGTCCCATTACGTTAATGGGGGGGTCAATTAAGGAAGACATCCTCTTCTGAAAACCAGGACAACAGGAGAGGATATTTTTTTAAGTACTGGACAGCTTTGTGACATCAAATTGACTTTGGTGGTCAAGATGTGTTGTATCTGTACTGATGGCGCAAAAGCCATGACAGGAAGACATAGTGGAGGGGTAACGCGCGTGCAAGCATTTGCTCCCGACACCACTTGGGTACACTGCGGCATCCACCGAGAGGCTCTTGCTGCCAAGGGAATGCCTAACAACTTGAAAGATGTTTTGGACACTACAGTGAAAGTGGTTAGCTTTGTTAAAGCAAGGCCCCTGCACTCTCGTGTATTTTCTGCATTATGCAATGATATGGGCAGCGACAATGTTACGCTTTGACAACATACAGAAGAAGTATGCTGGTTATCAAGGGGCAAAGTAGTAACACGTGAGCTCAGTTTTCTTCACTGACCATCAGTTTTACTTGTCTGACCACTTGCATGACAACGAGTTTCTCAAGCGACTGGCCTGTCTGGGTGGTGTTTTTTCTCCCTGAATGATCTGAATCTAGGATTACAGGGACTCTGCAACTATAGTCAATGTGCGGGACAAAATTGAGGCTATGATTTAAGAAGTTGGAACTAATTTCTGTCTGCATTAAGGACATCACACAGGGCTTTCCATCATTTTGATTTTTTTTGTGTGCAAATTAACTAAAGCTTACGGACAATGTCAAATGTGATTTAGCGAAGCACCTGAGTGAGTTGGGTGCACAATTACGCAGATACTTTCCCGAAACAGACGACACAAACAACTGGATTCGTTATCCCTTTCATGCCCTGCCTCCAGTCAACTTATCGATATCTGAACAAGAGAGCCTCATCGAAATTGCAACAAGTGGTTCTGTGAAAATTGAATTCAATCAGAAACCACTGCCAGATTTCTGGATTGGGCTGCGCTCAGAGTTTCTTGCTTTAGCAAATTATGCTGTTAAGACACTGATGCCCACTGCAACCACATACCTACGTGAGTGTGGATTCTTGGCCCTTACTAGCATGAAAAGTAAATACAGGCACAGACTGTGTGGAAAATGATTTAAGACAGACTCTACAACCCAACATTGCAGAGTTATGAGCATCCTTTTCAAGCACACCATTCTCATGAACCTGTGGTGAGTTATTCACAATGTTTGTCGAACAAATAAGGTTTTATATGTAAGATGGCTAAATAAAGTGCACAATTATTTATTATTATTTGTGTCCTGGTCCTATAAGAGCCCTTTGTCACTTCCCACGAGCCTGGTTGTGCCAAATTCACTCATTCTTCTGTTTAACAAATATATCGTATAGTGTGTGTGGCAGGCTTACAATGATGGCAATAAACAACATTTGAGAGTGCGCTGACCCTGGTGCTAGAGGGGGTACGCAGCTGAATGTTTACTGAAGGTGTACAGGACTATAAAAAAAAGTTTGGGAACCACTGCTATAGTCTATTTGTTTTTATTGTAAAAAACATTTATGTTGAACATGTATGTGCTCTATATAACAATGTTAAAATTAGGCGAAATCAAATTTCTTCACCAAGTCACACATCTCAAAAGGCACTGACATGGTGAAACGACCCCTTTTGATTAAATAATTTGGTTCATGATATGTCTAGGACAGTCGTTCATCTCCATATCAGTTTTGAGACGTAATTTATGGACTCCAACAATCTGACCAGTTTCTGTCAATTTATTCAGCGTATGAGGCTAACGCTATCCTGACCGTTAGGATTAATGCACCTGTGGGACCTAAACACCCCAACCCTTTTATCATTTCGGTCCTGTGTGTGTAGTGTGTGGAGCGGCTGGACCTGTCTGGGATGGACTTTATCTGGCGCATCACCATGGAAACGCCTGACGAGGAGATCGCTAACGAGGCCATCCAGCTCATCATCACCTACAGCTACACCAACCTCAACCCAAAGATGAAGAAGGTGTGTGTGTGTGTGTGCAGGGTTTGATGAAGGATTACTTGTAATCTCTAATCAGTAACTGATTACCTTTCTCATGACAGTAAAAGTAATTAGTAATATAATCCATTGGAATGAGTAACGCAATCTGATTACTTTTGGATTACTTGGTTAGCCAGCATCTGCCACATCAGTTTATGCTGCAGAGTGACCTCTCTGCCCACCTATCTCCCCTCTTGCCCACCCAGCTCACCAGCATCTTTGGGCAATTGCTGGCTCAGATGCCTGTTGCATCTTCTTGATGAAATGACACCACTGCTAAAAAGTCTGCTTCACTGTCAAGTCATAGGGAAAGTATACCCAACTCTTGTTCTTTGATTGTGCAGTTCTAGGCCTACTGCACCCAGCCACCAAGCAGATAGTGCTCAGTAAAAGAGGAAATGATCGTTTGGAACAGTCTGGAACCATAAAGTAAACATATGTAACGGATCCAAGAGATCTGATTATTTCATGAGTTGGATGATTAATTGTGCAAATATTCTGAATGTAGACTATTCTCAGTTTGCAAAAACACATAGCTCTGTCTGCCAAAGCTGACAGGTATATTTCAGTAGTTTCCACTGAAACTAGAGGGTTAGCTGTGCAAGCAGCTGATTTGTCATGTGTGTCATCCCAGGGTTTAGGAAGTGAACAAACAGGATGGAGCTGTGTTAACTAATCTAAAGTGTCCTTTTGACATTAAGATCCTGATGAAATGGGGGATGATTTAGTTCTCAGTAAAGCGAGGGTCTGATGTGTTCTGGTTTAAAGAACGTTTTTGTAGAGACAACCAAGGAAAGTAATTTGGCAGTTTTGGAGATTTAAATAGATGGAACAGAAGGGATAAGTATCCATTTCCACTAAAAGGTGACTTACACTCAGCACAGCTCTCAATAACCTGCCATTTCTATTGCAGCAAACATCTTCATATTAGATGAAGTAATAAGTAGTTTTTAAGAATTTAACTAATTTGATTACGCCATATTTATTTTAAGCAATCTGTGCTGATAGTTACTTCATTTTTGTAATCCGATTACATAATCCCTGTTACATGCAGTCAAACCTGTGTGTGTGTGTGGGGTTCATGGTTACGATCTCTGCTATTGACTCTCAAATCCAATTTTATTTGTCACATACACATGGTTAGCAGATGTTACTGCAAGTGTAGCGAAATGCTTGTGCGTCTAGTTCTGACCGTGCAGTAATATCTAACAGGTAATCTAACCTAACAATTTCACAACAACTGCCTAATACACACAAGTGTAAAGGAATGAATAAGAATATGTACATAAAATGTATGAATGTGTGATGGCTGAACGGTATAGGCAAGATGCGGTAGATGGTATAGAGTACAGTATATATACTGAGATGAGTAATGTAGGGTATGTAAACATTATATAAACTGGCATAGTTTAAAGTGGCTAGTGATACATTTACTACATCAATTTTTCCATTATTAAAGTGGCTAGAGATTTGTCGTCAGTATGTTGGCAGCAGCCACTCAATGTTAGTGATGGCTATTTAACAGTCTGATGGCCTTGAGATAGAAGCTGTTTTTCAGTCTCTCGGTCCCCGCTGTGTGTGTCTGTAGGATTCTGTGTCTTTACACAAGAAGTTCATTGCTGATTGTTACAAACGACTGGAGGCAGCCAGTTCAGCTCTAGGAGGCCCCACGTTGACTCATGCTGTTAGCAGGGCAACCAAGATGCTGACGGCCACCGCCATGCCAACTGTTGCTACGTCGGTCCAATCACCTTCCAGGTCCACCAAACTGGTTATCATTGAGAGGCTGCTGCTATTGGCTGAGCGTTACGTCATCACTATCGAGGTAAGACCTCACACTGACCAAAATATGTGACACGGCATTTATCATTTTTGTTTAAACGTTAGACTACTTTCACCTATATGTCGTTAGAAACATTTCAATTTGGGGGATGAGAGCGTGACATGGAAAGATAGAAAAATGACTGTGTGTGTGTAGGATCTGTACTCTGTGCCTCGTACCATTCTACCTCACGGAGCGTCGTTCAACGGCCACCCTGTCTCTCTACACGTCACCTATGAGTCCACCAAAGACACCTTCACCCTGGAGGCCCACAGTAATGAAACTGTAGGCAGCATCCGATGGAAGATCGCCGAGCACCTCAGCTGTCCAGTCGACAATGTCCAAATCTTTGCCAATGACAGCGTGGTGAGTGTGTGTGTGTTATTTGTGTGTCTTGTTGACTGAACAGTGTGTGTGTGACAGCGTAGTAAGCCAAAGGATGGAAGTGTGTGACTGTGTATCATATGTATCTGTGTGTTTTTGTAACTCTCTCTCTCGCTCTGTAGTTGACAATGAACCGGGACCAGAAGCTGCTGTCCCAGCTGGGGTTCAGTGATGAGCAGTCTCTGACAGTGAAGAGCTCTGGCACAGGGACACCCTCAGGTGGCAGCTCTGAATCCTCCGCCTCCGCCTCCTCCTCCAGCTCTGCGGTCTTCAACTCAGCCTACGCTATGGAACAGGTAAACCACACACAATCACTCACTGACATGTGTATACGAACACATTGAGTTCATGTTTGTCTCTGATTATGTGCTAACGGTGTGTTTGTAGGAGAAGTCCCTTCCAGGTGTTGTCATGGCGTTGGTGTGCAATGTGTTTGAGATGCTCTACCAGCTGGCCAACCTGGACGAACCCCGGTGAGTTGTGCACGAACACACACAGATCATTCAAGGACCTGGACCTGAATGTATGACGTTCTGTGTGTGTGTGTGTTCCAGGACAACCCTGCGTGTGCGTAAGCTGCTGCTGCTGATCCCAACAGACCCAGAGGTTCAGGATGCTCTAGATAACTTTGTTCCCAAAGAGTCCAGTGTATGGAGTCACCAGGTACATTTACATTAACTAGTTCTATAGCTACTAACCCTTCAGTACTATCATAATCTAACCCTGTACTAGCAACCATCAGGCCCGGTGGGTTAGTTTGTGTTTGGGTTGAAATGATGAGGACAGTTAAACCCCTCTGACCAGAGCCAGGGTGATAACATGTATGCGTATCCTGTGTGTGTCTGCTGTAGAAGACGCTGTTCACCCTGGGTCAGGGGTCAGGCTCTCGGTCTCCGTCTCTGGGTTCTAAGCAGCAGCACCAGCCCAGTGCTGCCTCCATCTTGGAATCACTCTTCAGATCCTCTGCTCCCGGGATGTCCACCTTCAGAGTCCTCTACAACCTAGAGGTACACACACACACACACACACACACACTCCTGTACACACACACACATTTGTGCACGGACACACTTCACACACTTCGTTCTGTGACCTCTCTCTTTCTTCTCCTTTCTCAAGGTGTTGAGTTCTAAGTTGATGCCAACCTCAGATGATGAGATGGCTAAGACCAGTGTCAAGTCTTTCTGTGAGAACTTCCTGAAAGCTGGTGGTCTCAGTTTGGTGGTGAACGTGATGCAGCGAGACTCTATTCCCTCTGAGGTGGACTATGAGACCAGACAGGGAGTCTACTCCATCTGTCTACAACTGGCCAGGTACACACACACACACAGTGGCGGTTCTAGCTTGTATAGCTCCCTGGGCGAACCCCCACCAACCACCCACCAACTGTCATTTTTATTCAGACATTTGGGACAACACAAATAAATAATCATAACATTTAAAACTATATAAAATATATACAAAAATAACTCATAAATATCAAAAATAAGTAACAAAGACAAATAGAAACATTTGTGTTGATTTGGCACTCGAGCATCAATACATTACCCATCCCCCAACACTGTCAACCAAGAGTCATGACTAAACCAGTTCACCTTGGTGGTGTGCAGACTGGTTTTATATTATTCTTAACTGTAGTTTATTTGGTAGCATTAATTGTAGTTTATTTGGTAGCATTTCGTAGTGTGACTGATTTGTACTAATTGCATTAGTACTGTATAACCTTAGAGGTGCGCTATTTGATAGATTTCCCCGCTCCCCCTACCACGGGCTATTTGATAGATTCCCCCTACCTCGGGCTTCCAGTGGGGAGAACTCTGGTCAACCTACTCCCGCCCCCCTTCCCATCTCGTACTTCTGAGTGGGAGACCTTCCCAGGCAACTAGAATCAGGGCGCCCACTCCAGCAAGGTTAATTGACCTTCAGTCCCACACGGTGACATGATATCATTGACCTGACGTGCAAATGAGCGATAGAAAAACGATCGCGCAAATGTCACCATTCTGATTTTTTTTTTTTGTGGGCGCCTGTCCATGTCGCCTAGAACGAAATCCACCACTGCACACACACATTTAGATACGTTGTTAGAGAGGTTGAATGTCATTGATCTTTCTTTCCCCTGCAGGTTCCTTTTGGTTGGCCAGAGTATGCCGTCGTTGCTGGATGATGATGTCATCCGAGAGGGCGACACGCTGTCTAGTCGGCCGTTCCGTAATGCGGGGCGACCGGGGAGGCAGCTGTCGCTGTGTGGAACGCCAGAGAAGAGCTCCTATAGACAGATGTCTCTGTCTGAACGCTCCTCCATCAGAGTAGAGGAGATCATCCCTGCTGCACGCGTCGCTATACAGGTACACACACACACACACACACACACACACAAACATGCAACTAATACACACACATCTTACACACACCTCTAACCATGTATCTTCTCCATAGACGATGGAGGTGGGGGACTTCACCTCGACGTTGGCGTGCTTCATGCGTCTGACATGGGCAGCAGCCGCTGGCCGATTGGACCTCGTCGGCAGTCCACAGCCAATCAGACCTGAGCACAGCTCGCTCCTCCCACTTGGGGTCCGCACCCGTGTCAGCAGCACTGGTGAGACACACACATACAAGGCACTGGTGGAATATATTGACACAGATTTAACAACATACACATCAGCCTGAATTGTGAGCAATGAAATGGATTGTCTGTTACGCTCTTCTCATTCTTTGGCCTTATACTGAGGATTTCTCTCTCTCTCCTCTCTTTTTACTTCTCTCGCTCTCGACAGGAAGTAACTGCAGCTCCAGCAGTGAGGGTGAAGCGCCACCCACAGCTCTGCATGCAGGGATATGCGTGAAGCAGCAGAGTGTTTCTATTAAAGACTGCATCATCGCTAGAGAGGCCCTGTCACTACTGGTCACCTGTCTACAGCTACGAACACAGCAGCTAGGTAACACACACACACACACACACACACACACCCTGTCTCTACTGGTCACCTGTCTATAGCTACGAACACAGCAGCTCGGTAACACACACACACACTCTGTCTCTACTGGTCACCTGTCTATAGCTATGGACACAGCAGCTAGGTAACATACACACTGTCTCTACAACACACTCTCTCTACTGGTCACCTGTCTACAGCTATGGACACAGCAGTTAGGTAACACACACACACTCCTGTCTCTACTGGTCTCCTGTCTACGGCTACGAACACTGCAGCTAGGTAACACACACTGACATTTTCATAACCTGACCCAGTCTGTAATACCTACATGTTTCAAGCAGACCACCATAGTCCCTGTGCCCAAGAACACCAAGGTAACATGTCTAAATTACTATTGCCCTGTAGCACTCACATCTGTAGCCATGAAATGCTTTGAAAGGCTGGTCATTGGCTCACATCAATACTATCATCCCAGAAACCCTAGACCCACTCCAATTCACATACCGCCCCAATAGATCCACAGATGACGCAGTCTCTAATGCACTCCACACTGGCCTTTCCCACCTGGACAAAAGGAACACTTATGTGAGAGATGTTAATTGACTACAGCTCAGCGTTCAACACCATAGTGCCCTCCAAGCTCCTCACTAAGTTAAGCTCCTTGGGACTGAACACCTCCCTCTGCATCTGGATCTGGGACTTACTGATGAGCTGCACACAGGTGATGAGGGTAGGCAACAAAACATCTGCCATGCTGACCCTCACCGCGGGTGCATGGTTAGTCCCCTCCTGTACTCCCTGTTCACCCACGACTGCGTTGCCACGTACTACTTCAACACCATCATTAAGTTTGCTGACGGCACGACAATGGTTGGCCTGATCATTGACGACGATGAGACAGCCTGTAGGGAGGAGGTCAGAGACCTGGCAGTGTGGTGCCAGGACAACAACCTCTCCCTCAATGTCAGCAAGACAAAGGAGCTAATCGTGGACTACAGGAAACAGAGGGCCGAGCACGCCCCCATTCACATTGACAGGGCTGTAGTGAAGCAGGTCGAGAGCTTCAAGTTCCTCGGTGTCCACATCACTAAGGATCTATCATGGTCCACACACACCAACACAGTCGTGAAGAGGGCACGACAATGCCTCTTCTCCCTCAGGAGGCTGAAAAGATTTGGCTTGGGCCCTCAGATCCTCAAAAAGTTATACAGCTCAGAATTGAGAGCATCTTGACTGGCGGCATCACTGCTTGGTATGGCAACTGCTTGGCATCTGACCGCAATGCCCTACAGAGGGTAGTGCGTACGGCCCAGTACATCACTGGGGCCAAGCTCCCTGCCATCCAGGACCTGTATACCAGGAGGTGTCAAAGGAAGGCCCTAAAAATGGTCACTTACTCCAGCCACATAAGTAATAAACTGTTCTCTCTGCTACAGCACGGCAAGCAGTACCGATGCACCAAGTCTGGCACCAACAGAACCCTGAACAGCTTCTACCCCCAAGCCATGAGACAGCTAAATAGTTAATTAAATAGTTAACAGTGGCAGGCCGGGCGCAGTGCACGCTAACCAAGGTTGCCAGGTGCGCGGTGTTTCCTCCAACACATTGGTGCGGCTGGCTTCCGGGTTGGATGCGCGCTGTGTTAAGAAGCAGTGCGGCTTGGTTGGGTTGTGTATCGGAGGACGCGTGACTTTCGAACTTCGTCTCTCCCGAGCCCGTACGGGAGTTGTAGCAATGAGACAAGCTACAAAAAACAATTGGATACCACGAAATTGGGAGAAAAAGGGGTTATTTTTTTATATATATTTTTTTTAATAAAAAATAGTTAATCCAAACGACTATCTGCATTGACCCTTTCTGCACTAACTTTCTTTTGTCTCATCACACACGCTACTGTTTATTATCTGTGACTTTACTCCTAGTTGTATGTACATATCTAGCTCAATTACCTCGTACCCCTGCACACCGACTCGGTATTGGTACCCCGTGTATAGAGCCAAGTTATCGCTGCTCATTGTGTATTTATTATTATTATGTGTTTTACTTTTCTATTATTTCTCTATTTTCTTTCTCTGCATTGTTGGGACGGGCCCGTAAGTAAGCATTTCACTGTTAGTCTACATCTGTTGTTTACCAAGCATGTGATGATTACAATGTGGCCTTGATTTGACACACAGACACTGTTTTGTATAGTCGGAATGCTAACAGTGTGTGTGTCTCTCTCCAGGCTCATTCTACATCCTCCCCTGTGTCAGCGACTTCATCATCGACATCCTGCTAGGATCAGCCAGTGGAGAGGTACCTAGGATGTGTGTGAGACTGAGTGTGTGTGTGTGTGTGTGTTCTAACCCGTGTCTCTGTCAGATCCGGCGTGTGGCATGTGACCAGCTGTACACGCTGAGCCAATCCGACAGCTCTGCGTTTCCTGAGATCGTCAAACCCAACGTGTTCCTGCTCCGAGTCGTCCTCGCCTCCCAGCTGCCTCTCTGGAGCCCCACGTCTGTCATGAGAGGAGTCAACCAGAGGTACACACACGTATTGTTGTCATTGCTACTGGGAGGCAGTAGTAAGTTATCTTAAACAGCAGATTGGGCCAAATTATCCGTGAGAGATGATAGATGGACTAACATGCTGACCACACCGCTTGCAATGATTTGAATAACAAGTCAGGCGCTAAAATAGAACCAAGTTCTATTTGTGACGCTTAATGCGCTGCAAGTCCCGCCTCTCCCATCTCCTCATTGGTTTTTAGGAGCATAGACCCACGTGGGTGATTGAAAGATGAACTGAGGTGGTAATGCACCTAATGTTGGTTGCCAAACACCATATAACATCCAAAGAAGAAGACTGACGGCGGAATGATTACTAGAAACAAACTCGGTTTATGCTTTTATCTGTGGATTAATTGTCGGGGACCTTGTGCAGTAGAGGACCTTGTGCATTTCAGGTAAAACAACCCAAAGTTTATATCCCAGGAAAAATTTGCTGGCAACGTCAATCTAGCTAGCTAAACTACCATGAATGTTTAATGCTTTTCAACCTGTCCCCAAATTAATATAGTTGGTTCAGAGTTTGTTTCAACCTGCGTGTCCTGATGGGGTCTGGACAAAATCAACATGCACGCGGGTGCCCGCGTGCACCCAGTCTAGTCAGCATGTAACTGGAAAATATATAAAAGCTGATGTATAGCGTCATATAGCTGTAGCTAGTTGTAAGTGTATATGGATGTATAGCGCCACGGCCTGTTTTGTTCTGTGTATTTTGTTCTGTCTGTTGTGTCTATATCTGAGTGTAATATTGTTCTGTCTGTCCAGGTTGCTGTCACAGTGTACTGAGTACTTTGACCTGCGATGTCAACTACTGGATGACTTGACCAGTAAGTTTACACACACACAGACACACACCAACGGTTTTCCAACACTCATTGACACATGATGAATGCTCCTGTCCCACTCCAGGTTCGGAGATGGAGGTGTTGTCAGTGAGTGCGGTGGCCATGTTGGAAGATGAAATCAGCTGGTTGGATAACTTTGAGCCCAGCTGGAGCTCTGAGATGGAGACCAGTGAGGCTGACAACATCCTGCAGGCTGGACACCTCCGCCTCATCAAAACACTACTGTCACTCTGTGGCACAGAGAAGGAACAACTGGGTGAGAACACACACATTCATATACCGTGCCTTCGGAAAGTATTCAGACACCTTGAATTTTTCCACATTTTGTTATGTTACAACCTTATTCTAAAATGTATTAAATGGTTTTCCCCCTCATCAATCTACACACAATACCCCATAATGACAAAGCAAAAACTGTTTTCATGAATTTTTGCAAATTTTTTTGAAATGTAATTTTTTTTTTTATGATAACATTTACATAGGTATTCAGACCTTTTACTCAGCACTTTGTTGAAGCACCTTTGGCAGCGATTACAGCCTCAAGTCTTCTTGGGTATGACGCTACAAGCTTGGCACACCTGTATTTGGGGAGTTTCTCCAATTCTCTGCAGATCCTCTCAAGCTCTCAGGTTGGATGGGGGGCGTCGCTGCACAGCAATTTTCAGGTCTCTCCAGAGATGTTCGATGGCTTCAAGTCCGGGATCTGTCTAGGCCACTCAAGGACATTCAGAGACTTGTTCCGAAGCTGCTCCTCCGTTGTCTTGGCTTTGTGCTTGAGGTCGTTGTCCTGTTGGAAGGTGAACCTTTGCCCCAGTCTGTCAAGGATCTCTCTGTACTCTGCTTCACTGTAGGGATGGTGCAGGTTTCCTCCAGACGTGATGCTTGGCATTCATGCCAAAGAGTTCAATCTTGGTTTCAGAGATAATCTTGTTTCTCATGGTCAGAGTTCTTTAGGTGCCTTTTGGCAAACTTCAACCAGGCGGTCATGTGCCTTTTTACTGAAGAGTGTCTTCCGTCTGGCCACTCTACCATAAAGGCCTGATTGGTGGAGTGCTGCAGAAGGTTCTCCCATCTCCATAGAGGAACTCTGTCAGAGTGACCATCGGGTTCTTGGTCACCTCCCTGACCAAGACCCTTCTCCCCCGATTGCTTAGTTTGGCCGGCCGGCCAGCTGTAGGAAGAGTCTCTTGGTGGTTCCAAACTTCATCCGTTTAAGAATGTTGGAGGCCTTTCCAAATCAAAATTTGGAAAAGGTCAAGGGGTCTGAATACTTTCCCAATGCACTGTACATATACACCATCGGAACACAGAGTACACACACACACACACACACACACACACACACCAGAACACAGCCTGCCATACATACACACATATAGTTCAGATCCTTAAAAGGTTATATTTTCCGAATGCTTTGCTGTGGTAGGGAGACGGTCCAGCACCAAGCACAATTGCAAGTTACACTGAACAAAAATATAAACCACATATAAAGTGTTGGTCCCGTGGTTCATAAGATTAAATAAATTACCCCAGAAATGTTCTTTAGGCACAAAATGCTTATTTCTCTCAAATTTTGGGCAAAAATGTGTTTATCTCCCTGTTAGTGAGCATTTCTCCTTTGTCAAGATAATCCATCCACCTGAGAGGGGTGGCATATCACGAAGCTGATTTAAACAGGATGATCATTCCACAGGTGTACCTTGTGCTAGGGACAATAAAAGGCCACTCTAAAACAGGCAGTTTTGTGAACTAATGTTCATTTCTCTACCATAAGCCGCATCCAGAATTTGGCAGTACGTCCAACCGGCCTCACAACCGCAGACTCGCGTGTATGGCATTGTGTTGGCGAGTGGATTGCTGATGTCAACATTGTGAACCGAGTGCCCCATGATGGGGGTGCGGTTATTGTATGGGCAGGCATAAGCCACGGACAACAAACACAATGCATCTTATCAATGGCAATTTGAATGACGAGATCCTGAGGCCCATTGTCGTGCCTGTCATAGTTCGCCATAACCTCATGTTTCAGCATGATAATGGACAACCCCATGTCGCAGGGTTATGTACACCTCCTCGAAGCTAAAAATGTCCCAGTTCTTCCATGGCCTGCATACTCACCAGACATGTCACCCATTCACCATGTTTGGGATACTCTGGATTGACGTGTACAACGGTGTATTCCAGTTCCCGCCAATGTCCAGCAACTTTGCACAGCCATTGAAGAGGAGTAGGACAACATTCCACAGGCCACAATCAACAGCCTGATCAACTCTATGTGAAGGAGATGTCGCGCTGCATGAGACAAATGTTCACACCATACTGACTGGTTTTCTGATCCACACCCCTACTTTTTTTTTCTCAAGGTATCTGTGACCAACAGATGCATATCTGTTTTCCCAGTCATGTGAAATCCATAGATTTGGGCCTTTTGATTTTTGTTTTATTGACTGATGTCCTTATATGAACTGTAACTGTATAATCCTAGACATTTTTGAATGTTGCATTACAAGACAGTCCAGGCAAATCAAATTGTATTTGTCACATACACATGGTTAGCAGATGTTAATGCGAGCGTAGCGAAATGCTTGTGCTTCTAGTTCCGACAATGCAGTAATAACCAACAAGTAATCTAACTAACAATTCCAAAACTACTGTCTTATACACAAGTGTAAGGGGATAAAGAATATGTACATAAAGATATATGAATGGGTGATGGTACAGAGCAGCATAGGCAAGATACAGTAGATGGTATCGAGTACCTTATATACATATGAGATGAGTATGTAAACAAAGTGGCATAGTTAAAGTGGCTAGTGATACATGTATTACATAAAGATGCAGTGGATGATATAGAGTACAGTATATACGTATGCATATGAGATGAATAATGTAGGGTATGTAAACATTATATTAGGTAGCATTGTTTAGTGGCTAGTGATATATTTTACATTTCCCATCAGTTCCCATTATTAAAGTGGCTGGAGTTGAGTCAGTGTGTTGGCAGCAGTTCGGGTTTCAATGTCGCTAAATAGACGACTTTCACATTTACAGCATGTGTGTGTTTTCTCCACAGGTCACTCTCTGATCCAGCAGCTGTTAGATGACTTCCTCTTCCGAGCATCGCGCATCATCCTGAACACGTCTAACCCCGCCTCCAGCTCCCCCCCCAGCCACGACTTCTTCCCCAAGTGCAGTACGGCCAGCAGCAGACTGGCAGCCTACGAGGTGCTGGTGATGCTGGCAGACAGCTCTGTGGCCAACCTACAGCTCATCACCAGAGAGCTGCTGTCCATGCACCACCAGTCAGACCCCTCGCTCAGCAAGGAGTTTGACGTGAGTCTCACACACATTTTTGCTCTCATGCGAGCGCACACACACAGATGGGTGTAACGGTTTGGTGTGTTTTGCGTTCACGTTTCACAATGTTCCTGACATTGTCTGTTGTGACTGGATTGTTATGTTTTGCCTCAAGTTTGTGGGAGGTGGGAGTTTACCAGTTATGAAGTCGTAAATACCAGTTGGATGCATTCATGTGATTTTAACTCTGTTTGAGAAACGATTTGGCTAATGGCCAACACGCTTCGTCAACCATAAACTAAAAGAACAGCTATCATGCTTGCAAACAAATTATAGGGTTCAATAACCACATAAATAGATTGCTTTTTTTAAATAAATAATGTTTTGTTGCATTTAACTGCCGAAAATGCTATTGTACATTTCCTTAGTAGGTGACGTCAGAGGTCAGCATGTGGGAGAAGTGGGTTCTCAGGATGATGGACTAGTTTCCCACTAGTAATTATGAGTTTGACGGCCGTTCAAGTGGATTTTTTTTCCCTCCCCAGTCGTATATGGTAAATTCCCACTTCCATCTCGGTTCTGAACGCACCGTGACACTGCCTCCTTCAGTGCCAGATGGGTACTTGTGACTCATAAAGGGGGCATGTCTGGAGCATGATAGATCTCTTTCCGGGGTAATGTGAAGTTCGTAATGTTGGCTCGAGTACTTTCACGAGGTGCTGAAGAAAGAACTATTCTCAACCACAGAGAATAGCCTACCTATCGCTCTTGTAAGTTATTTGGCTCTGTCACAATCAGCTGCCAAGGGCTGCTTGAATGCAGAGGGGAGATGTGTTGTTTCCGTCTTGCTCCGGTATACTGGGGTGATGTCGGCGTAAATGTGTCAACCACATTTGAGGCGTTGTCCATTGTCGTTGTAATCTACTGGGAAGCCTAAATGTTCCCAAACGGGAGATTTAAACGATGGTGGTGGGGAACATCCATTCCTGGTTTATAGACCCCAGGACAGTTTGAAATGCGGCAATTAAGATTTGAATTTGGATTACAACGTGCACATAGGCTCTAGTTGTGTTAACGGAATCGCCTGAAATATCTTTTCGGCTCAGATTTACTGGAGACATTGGCCTACCATGCAGCGTAGGCACAGCCTATAGGCCTAGTGTTTTCAGTTTTTTAATGATTAGTTCGGGTTCACAGTGCGGAACAAACGGGGTCCCCGTACCAAACGGTTTGGTATGAATACGTGTACCGTTACTACCCTGGTGTGTGCGCGTGCCCACACACAACAAACACATGTGAATGGAGAAATGCTTGATAGAACTGAAGCGTTTACAGGTATGTAATGTTTCTACCTTCAGTGTCTAACTCTTCTCCTATTCCCTCCCTCCGTGCCCCTCCCCCAGTTCCTCCCGCCGGTGGACAGTCGCTCTGTGTCGGGGTTCGTAGGGTTAAAGAACGGTGGAGCCACCTGCTATATGAATGCTGTGTTCCAGCAGCTGTACATGCAGCCTGGCCTGGCTGAGGCCTTTCTGTCTATAGAGGACGACACGGAGCAGCCAGACGAGAGTGTTTTCTGTCAGGTCCAGTCTCTGTTCGGACACCTGATGGAGAGCAAGCTGCAGTACTACGTCCCTGAGAACTTCTGGAAGGTATCCGAACATGCGCAGACGCGGACGTGCACACTCATTCAAGTACACTACACAGTACATACTCAACTAACTACCCGCGTTTCCTTTGAAAATAATGAATGTTTTTGTTTCTGCAGATCTTTAAGATGTGGAATAAGGAGCTGTATGTACGAGAGCAACAGGATGCCTATGAGTTCTTCACTTCACTGGTGGACCAGTTGGACGAGCACCTTAAGGTTTCACACACTCCACTATTCACTTATCTACTTATCACACATATTTGTACTATAATGTGACACACACCTTTTTATTATTGACATATGACATTGTCTGTTTTGTTCTTTAGAAAATCGGCCGTGAGCAGATCTTTAAGAACACATTCCAGGGAATCTTCTCTGATCAGAAGATCTGCAAAGACTGTCCTCACCGGTAAGCTCACACATGCGTGTATACACACACACACACAGCCATCACTTTTAAACCCCTAACTATAACCTCTGACCCCTGATCGTAGATATGAGCGAGAGGAGACGTTTATGGCGCTGAACCTGGGTGTGACTTCGTGTCAGAGTCTGGAGATCTCATTGGACCAGTTCGTCAGGGGGGAGGTGCTGGAAGGAACCAACGCCTACTATTGCGAGAAGTGCAAGGAGAAGGTGTGTGTGTGTTAATGTATGCATAAGGAGGATGTGTATTAATGTGTGTGTGTATACAGGATGTTTATTAAGTCGATGTCCAGTGTTAGTGTACATGTACGTTAACTTGGTGTGTATCTCTCCAGCGTACCACAGTGAAGCGGACCTGCATAAAGTCCCTGCCCAGTGTTCTCTGTATCCATCTGATGCGCTTTGGATTCGACTGGGAGAGCGGACGCTCCATCAAATACGACGAGCAGATCAGGTTTCCCTGGGTGCTGAACATGGAGCCCTACACAGTGTCTGGCATGGCTCGTCAGGATGGGGGGGCGGAGGGGGGAGAGGGCCGGGGGGAGGCAGGTGGCTCACCCAGGAAGAAGGTCACTATCTCTGAGAACTACGAGCTGGTGGGAGTCGTAGTCCACAGCGGGCAGGCGCACGCTGGACATTACTACTCCTTCATAAAGGACCGACGGTGAGAGACTAACACTTAAGTGTTATAAACAAATATCCTATTTTTAAGACAAGGAAATTATTGATCATAAATAGTCATCTTACCATTCTGCTCTCCTGTAGGGGAAGTGCTAGAGGAAGGTGGTATAAGTTTAATGACAATGTGGTCGAGGAGTTTGACATGAACGACGAGACACTGGAATACGAGTGCTTTGGAGGAGAGTACCGGCCTAAAGTCTACGATCAGTGTAAGTCCCATTTAACAGGTAGACCAAATAGTGGATGTAAATGGAACATTCGCAGCACTAACATTTTTGGGGTCCCTCTGGGTAGTGTCCTTGGTCCCCTTTTTTTCAATTCCTTCTGTACATTAATGACAAACTCATAAAATATCCAATCTAACATCACTTTGTGTGTGTGTGTTGTGTGTGTGTGTGTGTGTGTAGCTAACCCCTACCCGGATGTGCGGCGGCGGTATTGGAACGCCTACATGTTGTTCTACCAGAGGATCAGTGACCAGAACTCTCCTGTTCTCCCTAAGAAGAGCAGAGTCAGCGTCATGAGGCAAGAGGCAGAAGACCTCACGCTGTGAGTCTCACACACACACAGCCTACATACACACACCTCATGCACACACACACACAATTCACACTGTAACCCTCTCTTTTTCATGTAGTTCGGCTCCCTCTAGCCCAGACGTCAGTCCCCAGTCATCCCCTCGCCCTGCCAGGGCCAACAATGACCGTCTCTCTGTCCTGACCCGCCTCGTACGGAAGGGAGAGAAGAAAGGACTGTTTGTGGAGAAGATGCCTGCTAGGATCTACCAGGTAACTACACTGGACTGGTTCGGTGGACCACATTTTGTAATCAGTCATCTTCCATGAGTCCGGAGGACTTTAAAAAAGCACCCTGTGTTAATGCCTAGGCTTTAGCTCAGTTCGCTAATCAAATGTTATTGGTCACATACACATATTTAGCACATGTTATTGGTCACATACACCTATTTAGCAGATGTTATTGCGGGTGTAGCGAAATGCTTTTGTTCCTAGCTCCAACAGTGCAGTATAACACTGTCTTTTGGCGCACAGACAAACTCCTCTCCCCTTCCCCCTCCATTTTTCTGTCTGTCTCTCTCTCTCTCGGTCTCTCTCTCTCTCTCTCTCTCTCTCTCTCTCTCTGTGTTTATCTGTCTATAGATGGTGAGAGATGAGAACCTGAAGTTTATGAAGAACAGAGATGTGTACAACAGCGACTACTTCAACTTCACTCTGTCACTGGCCTCCGTCAACGCGGTATGTGTTTGTGTGTGTAAGATAAACAGAGACGTGTCTGCATAATTCAGTTATGCCTGACTCTTTTTTTAAAACTGTTCTTATAAGGTGTGTGTGTGTGTGTGTGTGTGTGTGTGTGTGTGTGTGTGTGTGTGTGTGTGTGTGTGTGGCAGACAAAGCTGAAGCACCCAGCCTATCAGGCCATGGCCAGAGTCAGTCTCCAGCTAGCAGTCCACTTCCTGTTCCACACCTACCTCCACACCAAAAAGAAGCTGCGGGTGGACACAGAGGAGTGGATGACTACGGTGGAGGTGCTGCTGTCTAAAAGCAGTGAAGCCTGTCACTGGATGGCTCAGTACCTGGTGGGACCTGAGGGACGAGAGATCACCAAGTCAGTACTACTATAATACTGCTATAGTACTGTGACCGTATTACTGCCATACCAGCAGTCATAAGTTATGACCGCAGTCAAATTCCATGTGACCATTGAGTCACGGTAATCTCCTCTTATGCACTCTGGACATGTTGGTAGTACTCAGGTCATAATGGCCTGGTTCTCGGGGTTCTATTGTTCCTCTAACCACTGACATCAATGCACATGAAATCAGAAATCACATCAAACACTTATCAAAACAGTATCATGCTATTAAAACTCACCATTAGGCAAAAAATATTTTCCTCACCGTGATGGCAATTTGAAGATAGAAGTTCAACAACCGGTTGAAACTGAGTGGAAAACATGGTCGTTGTGGATGTTTCAAAGCCAAACGCAGTGACATGGACAGCCGTTTCTAAGGTGATGATTCAGTCAAAGTGTTTAAGACGTTGCATATAGAACCTTCATTTGCATATTAGAACTTGTGCAAACTCTTTCAAATAGTCAATAGCCTATAGTCGCATCCTGAAGTCCATTGTATGTTTTGATTCTGAAGACACAGGTTTGTATAATTCACAACTAAAATTGCCAAAACCGACATCTAGAGTATAAGACCTGTTTCAAATTATCACTTTTATGCTCAACGAAACCACTTGCTCCGGATATATTTTTTTTCAATTATATTATTCTAATAAAAAAATAAAATCTGATTTATAAAATCTGATATAAAATAATAGGACTTACAGGCATATCTTTTCTGCTAAATGAACTAGCCTACAGCCTTTGGCATGGCTCATAGCCAGGTGGCATACATTAGGCCGATTCCTATTCTGTTCTTCTGAAATATATTTTCTTCATATCATAATGTTTATTTTAGGCCAGACTAAAATGAATAATGGATTTATTGTGATGGTGTATATTAAATAGGTTTATTCAACTTTTTTAATGTAGATGTTCCAAAGGTGCACATCGCTAGGTGGTAAGGGTAGGTAACAACACATCTGCCACGCTGATCCTCAACATGGGGGCCCCTCGGGTGCGTGCTTAGTCCCTTCCTGTACTCCCTGTTCACCCATGACTGCATGGCCAAGCACAACTCCCAACACAAAGTTTTCCGACGACACAACAGTGGTAGGCTTGATCACCGACAACGATGAGAAAGCCTATAGGGAGGTGGTCAGAGATGCCAGGATAGCATCTCCCTCAACGTGATCAAGACAAAGGAGATCATCGTGGACTACAGGAAAATAAGGGCAGAGCACGCCCCCTTTCTCATCGACGGGGCTGTAGTGGAGCAGGTTGAGAGCTTCCAAGTTCCTTGGTGTCCACATCACCAACGAACTATCATGGTCCAAACACAAGACAGTTGTGAAGAGTGCATGACAATGCTTATGGCACCTCAGGATATTGAAGAGATTCAGCATGGGTCCTCAGATCCTCAAAAGTTCTACAGCTGAACCATCGAGAGCATCCTGACTGGTTGCTTCACCACCTGGTATGGCAACTACTCGGCCTCCGACCGCAAGGTACTACAGAGGGTAGTGCATACGGCCCAGTACATCACTGGGGCCAAGCTTCCTGCCATCCAGGACCTCTATACCAGGCGGTGTCAGAGGAAGGCCCTACAAATTGTCAAAGACTCCAGCCACCCTAGTCATAGACTGTTCTCTCTGCTACCGCATGGCAAGCAGTCCCGGAATGCCAAGTCTAGGTCCAAACGGCTTCTTAACAGTTTCTACCCCCACGCTATAAGACTCCTGAACAACTAATCAAATTGCTACCCGGACTATTAGCATTGATCCCCTCCCCATTTTTACACTGCTGCTACTCTGTTTATTAACTATACATAGTCACTTTACCTCGACCTACATATTACCTCAATTTCTTTGACCAACCTGTGCCCCCGCACATTGACTCTGTACCGGTGTATATAGCCTTGCTACTGTTATTCTATTCTTGCTCTTTAATGATTTATTGATTTATTTTTGGTCCCCCACACCATTTGTATTTGGTGCATGTCACAAATAAAATGATTTCATTTGTATGATTAGAGACCTGAAGTTGCCAAACATATATTTGTTAATTAATGGCAAATTGCCAGCTGACAATTTCAAGACCGCCACAGCCTTAATACTAACGACTAACTACTCCTCCCAGCTGCCTACTGCACTGAGGCTAGGTAACACGGTCACCACCGATAAATCCATGATAATCAAACATTTCAATAATCAATTCTCTACGGCTGGCCATGCTTTCCTCCTGGCTACCCTGATCAATAGCTCCGCCCACATTCAGCTACTTGCCCAAGCCTCCCCAGCTTCTTTCACCCAAATCCAGATAGCAGATGTTCTGAAAGAGCTGCAAAACCTGAACCCGTACAAATCACCTGGGCTAGACAATCCAGACCCTCTCTTTCTATAACTCTCCACTGCCTTTGTTGCAACCCCTATTACCAATCTGTTCAACCTCTTTCGTATTGTCCAAGATCGCTAAAAATTGGAAAGCTGCCGCGGTCATCCCCCTCTTCAAAGGGGGTGACACTCTAGACCCAAACTGTTATAGACCTATATCCATCCTGCACTGCCTTTCTAAAGTTTGCGAAAGCCAAGTTAATAAACAGATCACTGACCATTCCATTCTGAATCCCACCGTACCTTCTCCGCTGTGTAATCCGGTACCATGCTCAAGATACTAAACGATATCATAACCGCTGTCGATAACAGACAGTACTGTACAGCCGTCTACATCGACCTGGCCAAGGCTTTCGACTTTGTCAATCACCGTATTCTTATCGGCAGACTCAACAGCCTTTGTTTCTCAAATGTCTGCCTCGCCTGGTTCACCAACTACTTCTCAGAGTTCAGTGTGTCAAATTGGAGGGCCTGTTGTCCGGACCTCTGGCAGTCTCTATGGGGGTTCCACAGGGTTCAATTCTCGGGCCGACTCTTTTCTCTGTATATATCAATGATGTCGCTCTTGCTGCGGGTGATTCCCTGATCCACTTCTACGCAGACGACACCATTCTGTAAACGTCTGGCCCTTTTTTGGACACTGTTAACTAACCTCCAAACGAGCTTCAATGCCATACAACACTCCTTCCGTGGCCTCCAACTGCTCTTTAATGCTAGTACAACCAAATGCATGCTTTTCAACCATTCGCTGCCCGCCCGCCCGACTAGCATCACTACCCTGGACGGTTCTGACCTAGAATATATTGACAACTGCAAATACCTAGGTGTCTGGCTAGACTGTAAACTCTCCTTCCAGACTCATATTAAACATCTCCAATCCAAAATCAAATCTGAAATTGGCTTTCTATTTTGCAACAAAGCCACCTTCACTCACGCCGCCAAACTTACCCTAGTAAAACTGACTATCCTACCGGTGATATCATCTACAAAATAGCTTCCAATACTCTACTCAGCAAACTGGATGCAGTCTATCACAGTGCCATCCGTTTTGTTACCAAAGCCCCTTATTCCACCCACCACTGCAACCTGTATGCTCTCGTCGGCTGGCCCTCGCTACATATCTCTGTGTTGTTCCTTCTGTCACACTGCTTTGCTTTATCTTGGCCAGGTCGCAGTTGTAAATGAGAACTTGTTCTCAACTAGCTTACCTGGTTAAATAAAGGTGAAATCATTTATTATTTTTATACTTTAATACTACTACTCTACACAGAACCACTGTAGTACTACTACTTATATCTTACATTTCTACTCATCAATCTAACTGATCTTTTCTTTCTCTCCTCCCTCCTTCCAGAGTGTGTCTGTTGGAGTGTGGGGTGAGGGAGGTGAGGGTCGTAGTGGCAGCTGTCTTGGAGAAGACCTTAGAGAGTGCGCTCCACTTCGCTGACTCTGGATTGGACAGCCTGACCGATGCACTCCTCTCCCTATTGGACAAAGACGTTCCTGAGAACGTCAAAAACTGCAACCAATACTTCAGCCTCTTCAGCAACTTTGCTCAGAGAGGCTCTGGTCCGTGCCATTTGTTGTTGAAACACTCAGCGTATCGTAGGATGCTCATCTTTCTCCTCGGACCCAACAGACAGAACAACCAGGTACTCACAGCACACACTCAATTCCTACTCCGCTGCAGTGAAATGCATATGACAGGATGTTATTGTTGATGGTCCTGGAAGTTAATTACCTTTTTTCTCGCTCCCTGTTCCTGTGATTCCTTCTCCCACTCTAGAATCGGAGGTGGAGTCCAGCCCAGGCCAGAGAGTTCCTGCACCTCCACTCCACTCTGGCCCTGATGACTCTCCACTCAGACCTCAACACACAGCACACACATGGTAACACAAACGCACACGCCTTACCGCAGTCAGGATGGTTCCATAATACGCTGATGTGTGTGTTTCTCAGATCAAGGTGTGTGTAAGCTGATGTGAGTGTGTGCGTTTCTCAGATCACGGTGTGTGTAAGCTGATTGTGAGCAGTATCCCTGCCTCCTCCCGCCTCCTCCCCCTCAACGCTGACATCATGGCCTCGCTCTTCAGCCCCGAGGGACAGCCTTACCTGCTAGAGGTAATATACACACGGTCTCACACACACACACACACACACACTGAGGAGTATTTCTGGCTGTAATAAAGCCCTATTGTGGGGGAAAACTCATTCTGATTGGCTTGGACCAGCTCCCCAGTGGGTGTCCTCCCAGGCCCACCCATGGCAGCGCCTCTGCCCAGTCAGGCCTTAATCTATGGATTTCACATAATGAATTTATTTCAATTTACTTATTTCCTTTATATGAACAGTAACTCAGTAAAATCGTTGCAATTGTAATATTTTTGTTCAGTGTATATGGAAGAGGCAGTTCTTTTTTTTTTGTCTGTAGGTGATGTTTGCGGTACGGGAGTTGTCCGGCCCTCTGACTGTGCTGATAGAGATGGTGACGTACTGCTCCTTCTGTAACGAACCCTTCTCCCTCGGAGTACTACAGCTGCTCAAGGTAAGAACTACAACTGCCAGTTGTGAACAAATCCATTTCCACAGAGGACACCAAATCCCAGCACAAAACACATCATTACTCTTCTGATCTGTGTGTATACGTTTATGTATATAGACCCAGTTGGAGACCGCTCCACCCCATGAGTTGAAGAACGTGTTCCAGCTGCTGCAAGAGCTGCTGGTGAGTGACCGCTGTCAATCAAACCTGTCTGTGCATTCGGGTTGAGCGATTTAACAGAAAATAATTTGTTTGGGATGGGGAATCCATGCCCCGACGAGGCAGTGTAATACACACGGTGTAACGTGTGTTCTCAGGTGGTAGAGGACCCTCTCCAGACCCAGAGACTGAAGTACGCCTTTGAGTCAGAGAAAGGCCTGCTCGGTAGGCTACCTTCCACTGGAAGTGTGTGCAGGGCGTGTGTATTTGTAAGGCGTGTGCAGAGCGTTTGTATTTGTAAGGCATGTGGAAGGCGTGTGTATTTATAAGGCGTGTGGAGAGTGTGTGTAAGGCGTGTGCAGAGCGTGTGTATTTGTAAGGCGTGTGCAGAGCGTGTGTATTTGTAAGGCATGTGGAAGGCGTGTGTATTTGTAAGGTGTGTGTGGAGAGCGTTTGTATTTGTAAGGCGTGTGCAGAGCGTGTGTGTGTGTGACACTCTTCTCTTGTTTGCAGCATTGATGCACCAGAGTAACAACGTGGACAGCAGCCGCTGCTACCAGTGTGTCAAGTTCCTGGTTACCCTGGCACAGAAGTGAGTTCCTCCAGAGACCAGGAAATATGTTCCTGTCGCCACCCTTTTGGCTGAAAATATTGAATGGAAGTAGATTTGAACGTTGCAGCAAGTACATGAAAGTAACAAAGTATATTTGGTTCAGTTAAAACCTCTCATTTCATACTTCCTGATTTCACATCAAGTGTTTGTCTGTCTCTTTCTCCAGGTGTGCTCCTGCAAAGGACTATTTTAAAGATCTGTCTGGTCACTGGAGCTGGGCAGTGCAGTGGCTGCAGAAAAAGGCAAGCATCAAGCACATAACGCACACACCATTTCAGATGTGTGTGTGTGTGTGTGTGTGTAGAGTATGGGTTAGTGTTACAGTGTTTGTTTCTCTGTCAGATGTCAGAACACTACTGGACTCCTCAGAGCAATGTGTCCAATGAGACGTCCACAGCCAAAACGTTCCAGCGCACCATCTCAGCCCAGGACACGCTGGCCTACGCCACAGCGCTGCTCAACGAGAAGGAGCCATCTGGCAGCAGCAACGGCTCTGACGGCAGCCCAGCCAACGAGAACGCAGACCGCAGCCTCCGACAGGTACGGCTTGACAGAGAGGTAGCAAGTATGAAGAGCTCAGTAGCGGTCCTAGAATAGAGCCTTGTCAGGGTATTGTCACTTCTCAGGACTGGGCTGAGCTCAAAATCTTGGCTGAAGAGTGTTGTATGAATCGCTTTCATAAAGATCTCTTACTCTGAGATGTCACGTCTCCTGTAATCTCTCTCTCTCCCCTCTCTCTTTATCTCAGGGTTCCGAGTCTCCCATGATGCTCGGTGATTCAAAGAGTGATCTGGAGGATGTCGACCCTTAGCTTCTCCTACCAGACACTACCTCCAATGGAGAGAAGGCTCCAGACAGCCAATCAAAAGACTGCTTTTCACCTCTGATTGGCCAGAGTTTTGAGGGAGAGGCCCGCTACAGCCTGGTTTGCGGAGCAACAAAGGATGTGTGAAATATCTTGAGTGACTTCCGGCCAGACTAATGTAATCAGAGCTGGAGGAGAGTTTGGAGACCAGACTAATGTAATCAGAGCTGGAGGAGAGTTTAGAGACCAGACTAATGGAATCAGAGCTGGAGGAGACTTTAGAGACCAGACTAATGGGTTACAGTGCAGTTTATTCTTCTCTTACTGGCTGAGTCAGAAAGTTCAGCCCTTTGCCTTTGTAGTTCACTACTTTGGGCCAAAGGTTCAGTGACGGCTAGTGGTACTAGACTGTATCGGCAAGAGTGTCATTTCAGATGTAGCCACTATTGTCTCACAAGGAAGGGATGGGTTTGTTTTGTAAGTTGTTGCTCATATTTGGCAATGTAACTAAACAGACCATATTCATTATTGTAAAGATCTGTTCGATAGCTGTAATTTGAAATGTAAGATAATATTTTAAAGTCTCCTGTGCTCCACTCTGTAGATGTGTGTATGTGTGAGCCCGCGGTATGACCTGCTCTGGAAGAACACCACACACACACACACATATATATATATGTTTAACCAGGGTTTTTAAGTATGCACTTTATAGTCCACCCCAGTCTATAGTGGAGTAGAGCAATAGTGATCAGGTTCGCTAGAGCAGCTTAACCATCCTCAACACACACACACCATCACATGTCTTTCTTTTGGTGTTAGCACTTATTATTACACCAAACTTAGTTTTCAGCTTGTTACACACACAGTACACACTGCCGATGCCACTGTAGAGAACACGCGCTCCTATGGCTATGTCTGTTGCTCCGGTAACCACAGTGGTATCTAGGAATGGCGCAGTCTACGGAGGGTTCTAGAACCCGAACGGAACCAAACCAACCAATCATTCAGCGCTCTCTCCTCCCCTCCCCTACAGCGAATCACAGCGCTGGATTTTAGGTATTTTAATTTCTTTGTTTTTGGTTTCTCCTGACGTCGCTGTACTTATGCCACCACCACTGCCCTGTGACACACACACCAGAGAGAAGGTCATCGTGCCAACCAGAGGAGAGATCAGGAGCAAGTTTTACTTTGGGTGCCAATGAAATACACACACTGTCTTCCCCTCTTTTTATTTTTATATATATACACACCATACTCTGCTTTATCATTATTATTTGGCGCTGGGTTTTTCTTTTTTTGCCTTTTTATCTTTGTCTGTTCAGGTTTGCCTTTGGACACAGAGGGGCATAACCTCACCCCTAAGCTCTGATACCAAACCCCACCCCACCTGGACCTCTGACCGCTAACCTCTTGACCTAACCCAACTCCTGGGAGAATTCTAGTGCCTTCATCTCCCAACTCCCCTCACCTCTCTGAAATCAAATTTTATTGGTCACATACGTGTTTAGCAGATGTTTTTGTGGGTGTAGTGAAATGCAAAGTTTCCTAAGAGCTCGAAGCGAGGCAGCCCTCTGTCAGTGCCATTTTTAAGCATCTCGTCCCTCTCACACCAATCCCCTACCTGGCAACAGATGACTTGCTATAATGAACTGTGTGTATGTTACCATGCTGTGTATTGACCAGCAGACTGACCGGCCCTCAGCCTTCTAAGACCAGGATATGTCAGAGCTTTCAGGTGTGTTCTAGGTCTGGTGTGCCAGTGACACAGCACTCCTCACTCAGAGCCTACTGCTCAGTTTGACCCTCAACAGCACCTGTAGTACTTCTCAGAACAGTACCATCTGTGGTGTGTAGTAAGGGGGAGAGGGAGGGATGGAATTACAGAATGATATGGATCCAGATTTTTATTCTGTCTCATTCTGCTTTGAGCATCACTCCTGCTGAAGGCCAGTCCGAGGCAGGACCATTCATGTTGAAACCCAGTTTTCATTTGTACATCAGTTTGATTATGGGGAAATTTGATATAAAATAAACTGGAATGCCCAACCTTTTTGTAAACTTTGTCTTGTTCTTTCTGTGTCTGTGAAACAGGAGTGATCACAGTAAAATATAAAATCCATAAAATGTTTATTTCAGGTCAAGACAGGTGTAGTATAGGACAGCTGTGGGAAGAGTGGAGCTGGAGGACCAGAGGGACAGACAGGGCAGGGCTGACCTTGTTATCATGGAAACCAGCCAGTGTAACACTGAGAGAGAGAGAAGTGGGAGATGCGTCAGTCTTGTATCTCAATGCTCCATCACATAAACATACATTCATGATCACATAACTTCCTAGTAATACTACATATTAGTATATTACTGGAGTGTGTGTGTATACAGTACCTGATGTTTTTCTCCCCTGCAGCAGCATCCATGCTGTCCCTGGCTCCCCTCTCCTCCAGGCTCTGAGAGATCAACACCACCTGACAAACAAACACAGATTTAATGACCCTGTTTGTTTATTCCATGCACACCCATTCTGTGTTTAGTATGGCTCTGGGAGAGACCGAGTGGAGACAGACCGCACGTCCTGCTACTATACTGAACAAAAATATAAATGTAACATGCTACAATTTCAAAGATTTTACTGACTTAGTTTAGAGAAGTAAATCAGTCAATTGAAATAAATGATTTCACATGACTGGCAGGATGGATTTCACATGACTGGCAGGGGCGCAGCCATGGGTGGGAGTAGGCCAACCCATTGGGGATCCAGGCCCAGCCAGCCAATCAGAATGATTCCCCCCACAAAAGGGCTTTATTAAAGACAGACATACTCCTTAGCACCCCCCTCCCCCTCCTCATGATCCTGCAGGTGAAGAAGCCGGATGTGGAGGTCCTGGGCTGGCGTGGTTACACGTGGTCTGCGGTTGTACGGACAGTTGGATGTACTGCCTAATTCTCTAAAATGACACGGCTTATGGTAGAATCCTCTCTGGCAACAGCTCTATTGAACATTTCTGCAGTCAGCATGCCAATTGCACACTCCCTCAACTTGAGACGTCTGTGGCATTGTGTTGTGTGACACAACTGCACATTTTAGTGTCCTTTTATTGTCTCTTTGATCATGCTGTTTAATCAGCTTCTTGATTTGCCACACCTGTTAGGGGGATGGATTATCTAGGAAAGGAGAAATAATCACTAACAGGGATGTAAACATGCATATGGAACATTTCTGCGGTCTTTTCTTTCAGCTCATGAACATGGGACCAACACTTTACATGTTACGTTCATAGTTTTGTTCAGTATAAATCAGTTGTCCAAACCACCATCCTGTTCAACACACACACTAAAACATCTCTTTCATACACATATGTAAGGTGGTTCGTGATTGCTTGATTGATAACCTTTCCTGGGACCTGAAGACTTGCGTTGGCTGGCTCCCTGAGGTAAGTGTAAACTTGAACATACACACACACTTGTTCTTACCTTAGGGTAGCACTGGCAGAGGCTCCACGCGGTGCCAAGGGTGATCATGGTGATCCCCAGAGAGCAGAGTGTTGCGTAGATGTGAGGTCGCTCCTGAGTCATAACGAACAGACCAACTAACAACACACACATCCCCGCCGCGATCAGACCATACCGATACGGCTTACCCTCCACCATGCTGCTACCCTGACCAATGAAGTCTGAACCAAACCCACTCCACCTTGGTATGGAGCTTAGCTAAGGCTGTGTTATGCTCTGGGTCAGATACTACTGAAGGTGAGGGAGAGAAGGAGGTTCAAGATTTGTAATTCAGCAACAGAGTTCCACTCTGCTGGTTATTACAGCCTGCAGACAGAATAAGGTGTGTGCATGTGGACATTTTTAAGTATACCAGAAGTCCCCACAAGAATAGTAAACAAACAAATCTGACCAACTGGGGACATTTTGTTAGTCCCCACAAGGTCAAATGCTATTTCTAGGGTTAGGTTTTTGGGTTAGGGTTAGGGAAAATAGAATTTTGAATGGGACTGAATTGTTTGTCCCAACAAGGTCAGTTATACAAGACTGTGTGTGTGTGGTTTTACTATCCTTGTGGGGATCAGAAATCCTCACAAGGATAGGAAAACAAGTACAGTTCTGACAAGTGGGGATATTTTGCCAGTTCTCACAAGGAAAAATGCTATTTAATGCTTAGGGTTAGGTTAGGGAAACTATGATTTTGAATGGGAATCAATTGTTTGGTCCCCACAAGAATAATACAATGTTTGTGTGGTGGCCAGTGGTGGGTCACCTTGTAGAACTGGAGGTAGGACTTGAAGTAAATGCTTTCTCAAGGAGAGATGAAGGGGAGAAGGCTGTCACTCTGCTAGGAGGCCCACAACTCCTTCTCCACCGTCCTATTTTCCTCTCTCTCTCTCTTTCTCTCTCTCCTTGAAAGCATTTACTTCAAGTGTAACTGAGGTTAGAACAGAACAAAGAAACTGAGCAAACATACAGTGCATTCAGAAAGTATTCAGACCCCTTCACTTTTTCCACATTTTGTTACGTTTACAGCCTTGTTCTAAAATGTATTAAATATTTTTTCCCCTCATCAATCTAAACACAATACCCCATAATGACAAAGTGAAAAAACAGGTTTTAGAATTTTTGGCACATTTATTTAAAAAAAAACTGAAATACCTTACTTACATAGGTATTCAGACCCTTTGGTATGAGACTCGACATTGAGCTCAGGTGCATCCCGTTTCCATTGATCATCCTTGAGCTGTTTCTACAACTTGATTGGAGTCCACCTGTGGTAAATTCAATTGATTTACATGATTTGGAAAGGCACACACCTGTCTATATAAGGTCCCACAGTTGACAGTGCATATCAGAGCAAAAACCAAGCCATTGGGTCGAAGGAATTGTCCGTAGAGCTCTTGGTCCCCAAGAACACAGTGGCCTCCATCATTCTTAAATTTATGAAGTTTGGAACGACAAAGACTCTTCCAACAGCTGGCTGCCCGGCCAAACTGAGCCATCGGGGGAGAAGGGCCTTAGTCAAGGAGGTGACCAAGAAACCGATGGTCACTCTGACAGAACTCCAGAGTTCCTCTGTGGAGATGGGAGAACATTCCAAAAGAACCTTCTCTGCAGCCCTCAACCAATCAGGGTTTTATGGTGGAGTGGTCAGACAGAAGCCACTCCTCAGTAAAAGTCACATGACAGCCTGCTTGGAATTTGCCAAAAGGCACCTAAAGGACTATCAGACCATGAGAAATAAGATTCTTTGGTCTGGTGAAACCAAGATTAAACTCTTTGGCCTGAATACCAAGCATCACCTCTGGAGGAGACCTGGCACCAGCCCTACGGTGAAGCATGGTGGCCTCATGCTGTGTGGATGTTTTTCAGTGGCAGGGACTGGGTGACTAGTCAGGATCGAGGGAAAGATGAACGGAATACAGAGCGATCCTTGAGGAAAACCTGCACCAGACGCTCAGGACCTCCGACTGGGTGCGAAGGTTCACCTTCCAACCGGATAATGACCCTAAGCACACAGCCAAGACAACGCAGGAATAGCATTGGGACAAGTATCTAAATGTCCTTGAGTGGCCCAGCCAGAGCCCGGACTTGAACCCGATCGAAAATCTCTGGAGAGACCTGAAAATAGCTGTGCAACGACGCTCCCCATCCAACCTTAGAGCTTGAAAGGATCTGCAGAGAAGAATGGGAGAAACTCCCCAAATACAGGTGTGCCAAGCTTGTAGCGTCATACCCAAGAAGACTCAAGGCTGTAATCAATGCCAAAGGTGCTTCAACAAAGTACTGAGTAAAGGGTCTGAATACTTATGTAAATGTGTTAGTTCAGTTTTTTTTTTTCTTATACATTTGGTCAAAATGTTTAAAAACCTGTTTGCCATTATGGGGTATTGTGTGTAGGTTGATGAGGGGAAAAAAACTATTTAATAAATTTTAGAATAAGGCGGTAACGTACCAAAATGTAGAAAAGGTCAAGGGGTCTGAATACTTCCAAATGCACGGCATGCTATAACAATACCTTAACACTCACATCTGAGACACAAACGACTCAGATCTTTGTTTAATCATTTACTAAATTTGATCATGACATCCCATTTTAAAAATGAAGAGAGAGAGAAAAAAACTGTTACAAGCATTTACTACTGTAACAACAAGGCACTTCTGGTTGAAATCATCTCAGCCCAAATTTTATTACATTGTCAAAAAAGCGAATCAGTGAAAATTATATTAATTTTAATATTGTACCTGTAAACCCACCAAAGAAAAAAAAATAGAGTCAGTGGTGCACACAAGACCACAGAAGCACACACACTCGCTATATCGCACTCACTCACACATACATACATACATACATACAGATACACACACCTTCTCACTCACACTAGGGAATGACACTTAACTCCCTCCACAGTCACAGACACAGCTAATGGAGTCCAAGGCCGCAAGAAAGTCAGATTGGGGTTTTAAAGGCTGGCTCCATTGAGGCTGGTAGTGAAGGTTTAGTGCTGGGCTTGTCGCCTGGTGTAGCACGATGCCACTACAAAGTCTAAATATATGGCTGCTGGGCGGTCTTATACTAACAAGTAACAGCAGCAACAACAATTTTAGGTGGTGTAAAGTTGTAAAATTTTTCTAAATTACATAATAGGAGTGCAGTGTATTACGCTGTAGTAGTCTTAATAGCAGCATTATAACGCACTCATTTTTCAAACAAGTATGTAAACAATGTTGGTGGGTTCAACCCCTTACAGCCTCTGCGTTCCCCTCCATTCCCAAACAACGTCTCTCCCAGCACGGGTGGGCTTTATTTAGCTCACTGTGTAATGGCAGCAAGGGAATACACCAGAGTCAAAGAACAGTACAATCCTAGCCCTCAGAGGTCAGAAGGACCTCGGCTCTTCATGACAGAGTCGTAGGAGGGGGGTGCCTCCAGGTCCCAGGGAGGAGGGGTGGGGGACAAGGGGAGGTGTAGAGAGGGGGTCACTCGCACAGAGTCCTCTGACATCTCTCTACGTATCCGGTCCAACCTCCTATGGAGAGAGAGACAGATTATAGACATATAGTGACAAACTCCCATGTCGCTCAAATCACATTGTTTCATTGTCTCCAAGAATCCTCGTCTCCTGTCCATCCTGCTCACTGTTATTGACCGTTAATGAACAAACACATTTAGCCTCTCCAGGCCTTCACGCATACAAACTGCATACAAGCCGCTGATGCGCACCTTTGGAACATCTACATTTTTTTTAAAGTATAATAAATAAATTTAATACACAACATCACAATAAATCTATTTATTTTAGTCAGGTCTACAGAAACATTATGATATGAATATAATGTATTTCAGAAGAACAGAATAAGTTAGCCAGATAACATACAGTAGGCCATGTGCCATGCCATAGGCTTGTTCATTTAGCAGGTAAGATATGCTTGTAAATCCCGTGCCATTATTTTATATTATACGATGTTATAGTAAAAATATAATTGATTATAGCTGAATAAAATAAAGGATATTTTTCCCATTCTGGAGCAACTGCACATATGAAGTGGCTATATTGAGCGTAAAAGTGATCATTTGAAACAGGTCCCATACGCTAGATTTAGAGATATTTGGCAAATTTAATTGTAAATGATACAAACCAGCAAAAACAGAAACGTCCTCTCATTGTCAAATGCGTTTATTTTCAGCAAACTTAACATGTGCAAATATTTGTATGAACATAACAAGATTCAACACAGACATGTGACTAACAGAAATAGAATAATGTGTCCCTGAACAAAGGGGGGGGGGTCAAAATCAAAAGTAACAGTCATGATCTGGTGTGGCCACCAGCTGCATTAAGTACTGCAGTGCATCTCCTCCTGATGGACTGCACCAGATTTGCCAGTTCTTGATATGAGATGTTACCCCATTCTTCCACCAAGGCACCTGCAACTTCCCAGATGAGGGGGAAGGGCCCTAGCCCTCATTCTCCAATCCGACAGGTCCCAGACATGCTCAATGGGATTGAGATCCAGGCTCTTCACTGGCCATGTCAGAACACTGACATTCCTGTCTTGCAGGAAATCACGCACAGTACGAGCAGTATGGCTGGTGGCATTGTCATGCTGGAGGGTCATGTCAGGATGAGCCTGTAGGAAGGGTACCACATGCGGGACGAGGATGTCTTCCCTGTAACGCACAGCATTGAGATTGCCTGCAATGACAACAAGCTCAGTCCGATGATGCTGTGACACACCGCCCCAGACCATGACAGACCCTCCACCTCCAAATCGATCCCACTCCAGAGTACAGGCCTCGGTCTAACGTTCATTCCTTCGACGATAAATGCGAATCCGACCATCACCCCTGGTGAGACAAAACCGTGACTCGTCAGTGAAGAGCACTTTTTGCCAGTCCTGTCTGGTCCAGCGACGGTGGGTTTGCGCCCATAGGCGACGTTGTTGCCGGTGATGTCTGGTGAGGGCCTGCCTTACCACAGGCCTACAAGAACTCAGTCCAACCTCTCTCAAGCTATTGCGGACAGTCTGAGCACTGATGGAGGGATTGTGCGTTCCTGGTGTAACCTGGGCAGTTGTTGTTGCCATCCTGTACCTGTCCCGCAGGTGTGATGTTCAGATGTACCGATCCTGTGCAGGTGTTGTTACACGTGGTCTGCCACTGCGAGGACGATCAGCTGTACGTCCTGTCTCTCTGTAGCGCTGTCTTAGGCATCTCACAGTACGGACATGGTCATTTATTGCCGTGGCCACATCTGCAGTCCTCATGCCCCCTTGCAGCATGCCTAAGGCACGTTCAGGCAGATGAGCAGGGACCCTGGGCACATCTGCAGTCCTCATGCCTCCTTGCAACATGCCTAAGGCACGTTCAGGCAGATGAGCAGGGACCCTGGGCACATCTGCAGTCCTCATGCCCCCTTGCAGCATGCCTAAGGCACGTTCAGGCAGATGAGCAGGGACCCTGGGCACATCTGCAGTCCTCATGCCTCCTTGCAGCATGCAAGGCATGCCCTGGCCACATCTGCAGTCCTCATGCCTCCTTGCAGCATGCCTCACACAGATGAGCAGGGACCCTGCAGTCCTCATGCCTCCTTGCAGCATCTGCAGATGAGCAGGGACCCTGGGCACATCTGCAGTCCTCATGCCTCCTTGCAGCATGCCTAAGGCACGTTCACATAGATGAGCAGGGACCCTGGACATCTTTCTTTTGGTGTTTTTCAGAGTCGGTAGAAAGGCCTCTTTATAGTGTCCTAAGTTTTCATAACTGTGACCTTAATTGCCTACAGTCTGTAAGCTGTTAGTGTCTTAACGACCGTTCCACAGGTGTATGTTCATTAATTGTTTATGGTTCATTGAACAAACATGGGAAACAGTGTTTAAACCCTTTACAATGACGATCTGTGAAGTTATTTGGATTTTTACGAATTATCTTTGAAAGACAGAGTCCTGAAAAAGGGACGTTTTCTTTTTTGCTGAGTTTATATTGGCTGCATGATGCGCCTATAGGCTATTGATGATTTGAGAAAGTCACAAAAATAGCTTGTGCTCTGTTCCTTGTCTCAGGCTGCACACCTGTTCTCTCATCAAGTGGTCATATTTTCAATTTAATCTTGTCTTCACTAATATGTCAAATTCGTTTAGATTTAGATTGGCCCATTATCAAATAGGCAAGAACAGAGGCAGAGGGAAAAAGACATTCACTCTGTATGCACTGGAATAGTGAATGGAGGCCACTTTCCTGCTGGTTAGTTTTTCAATCAGGAAGGGTAAGCTACTCTGGTTAATTTAATCCTTCCATCAACCACTGTTTGAGGCACATGCAGCCTCTCAACAGGTGATATTCTGCCCAAACTCTGTATGCCATGGGCTCTCAAACCCTGTTCCTGCAGCTACCCAGTGCTTGATTTTGGAAACCAAGTGAAATCTGTATGGGAACATTGTAGTAACATGTTTTCACAGCTAAAAATATTTAATTAAACTGTTGACAGTGCGCTCGGAAAGGAAAATGTCCAATACAATTTCACTATAATTGTAAGCTAACTCTGTGCAGGGTGGTTTACAATCAATGAACCAACTGCATTGCTTAGGCCTATAAATTCTTTCCCAAACTCATGGATAGTCTAGAGCGTAGCATAAGGTAACCAGTCCATCTATCAGGTATCAAGGTAAGACCCAGATGCAGACCGTGTCAAAGTAACCATGGACCGCAGGCAGGGTCAGGTCAGGCAGAGGTTGGTAATCCAGAGGTGGGGCAAAGGTACAGGACGGCAGGCAGAGAGGTCAGGCGGGTGGGTACAGGGTCAGGACAGGCAAGGGTCAAAAACCAGGAGGACGAGAAAAGAGAGACTGAGGAAAAGCAGGACCTGACAAAAAAAAAATGCTGGTAGGCTTGACAAACAAGACGAACTGGCAACAGACAAACAGAGAACACAGGTATAAATACACAGGGTATAACGGGGAAGATGGGCGACACTTGGACGGGGGTGGAGACCATCACAAAGACAGGTGAAACAGATCAGGGTGACACCATCCAGTGTGCATATTAATATAGTCCACACTCAGGCGATTACTAGAATTTGTTTGATTTTGGAGTATAGGCTAGACCAATTATGTACCAAAGACATCTTAAATCTGTTTTTTTGTTTTGTTTTTCTGCTGTGCGTAATATGCGATAGGCTATGCATTGTGTAACGTACGGCACAATTATTATTTTAATTTGGGGGGGTTTCAGGCTTGGGCTCATATATAGGCCTATGTGTATGCATAAGCTCTAATATACGTATGTATGTTTTTAATTAATCCTCACCTTAGAAAGGGCTGTCCATTTCCTTGTGTTAGGCTTTGAAACCACACCCACATGGACCATGTTTTCCACTCAGTTTCAACCCGTTGTTGAACTTCTTTCTTCAAATTGATCAATCACATTGAGGTGAGTTTTAAATGCAAAAATACTGTTTTGATGATGAGTTTGATGTGATTTTTGATTGCATATGCATTGATATCTGACTGGTTACAGGTACAATAAAGTACCAGACCATTAGAACCTGATGGTCGTCAGTGTTTTTGGTACTACCAATGCATGTCAAATCAAATCAAAATATGTTATTTGTCGCATGCTTCCTAAACAACAGGTGAAGACTAACAGTAAAATGCTTACTTTACAGGGCCCTTCCCAACAATGCAGGGAGAAAAAAAAGATGAAAAATAGACAACACGAGGAGTGCATAAGAGGAGATTACCGTGACCCAACAGTCACGTGAAATTTTACTGTGGTCATGACTAATGACTGCCGTAACAGCCCTGTGTGTGTTTACCTCTGGATGGCCAGGGCCTGGTGTGGGCTGTAGCGTGTTCCTGTGCGGGGGTGTAACAGGAAGTGTCCAGGTACGTCCAACACCTGTAGCGTTGTCATGACAATACAGAGTCCCGCGGTGGTCAGTGTCGCTCCGGTAACAGCCATCAGCACCCCCAGCCAGAGGGCTGGACCTTGCAGAGTCAGGAAACCCCCTACTACCTACATACATACATGCATGCATGCATGCATACATACATACATACATACATACATACATACATACATACATACATACATGCATGCATGCATGCATACATACATACATACATACATACATACATACATACATACATACATACATACATACATACATACATACATACATACATACATACATACATACATACATACATACATACATACATACATACATACATACAGTGGGGCAAAAAAGTATTTAGTTAGCCACCAATTGTGCAAGTTCTCCCACTTAAAAAGATGAGAGGCCTGTAATTTTCATCATAGGTACACTTCAACTATGACAGACAAAATGAGAAAAAAAATTCCAAAAAAACACATTGTAGGATTTTTAATGAATTTATTTGCAAATTATGGTGGAAAATAAGTATTTGGTCAACTACAAACAAGCAAGATTTCTGGCTCTCACAGACCTGTAACTTCTTCTTTAAGTGGCCCCTCTGTCCTCCACTCGTTACCTGTATCAATGGCACCTGTTTGAACTTATTATCAGTATAAAAGACACCTGTCCACAACCTCAAACAGTCACACTCCCAACTCCACTATGGCCAAGACCAAAGAGCTGTCAAAGGACACCAGAAACACAATTGTAGACCTGCACCAGGCTGGGAAGACTGAATCTGCAATAGGTAAGCAGCTTGGTTTGAAGAAATCAACTGTGGGAGCAATTATTAGGAAATGGAAGACATACAAGACCACTGATAATCTCCCTCGATCTGGGGCTCCGCACAAGATCTCACCCCGTGGGGTCAAAATGATCACAAGAACGGTGAGCAAAAATCCAAGATCCACACGGGGGGACCTAGTGAATGACCTGCAGAGAGCTGGGACCAACGTAACAAAGCCTACCATCAGCAAGGGCATTGAAGATGAAATGTGGCTGGGTCTTTCAGCATGACAATGATCCCAAACACACTGCCCGGGCAATGAAGGAGTGGCTTCGTAAGAAGTATTTCAAGGTCCTGGAGTGGCCTAGCCAGTCTCCAGATCTCAACCCCATAGAAAATCTTTGGAGGGAGTTGAAAGTCTGTGTTGCCCAGCAACAGCCCAAAAACATCACTGCTCTAGAGGAGATCTGTATGGAGGAATGGGCCAAAATACCAGCAACAGTGTGTGAAAACCTTGTGAAGACTGAAAACATTTGACCTCTGTCATTGCCAACAAAGGGTATATAACAAAGTATTGTGATAAACTTTTGTTATTGACCAAATACTTATTTTCCACCATAATTTGCAAATAAATTCATTAAAAATCCTACAATGTGATTTTCTGGATTTTTTTTCCTCATTTTGTCTGTCATAGTTGAAGTGTACCTATGATGAAAATTAAAAGCCTCTCATCTTTTTAAGTGGGAGAACTTGCACAATTGGTGGCTGACTAAATACTTTTTTGCCCCACTGTAGGTACATACATACATACATACATACATACATACATACATACATACAGTAAGCCAGGACACAATCTATATACTTGTTAACAAAAAAAGAAACACACAGCTAGAAATCTGCACCCTCCTACCATCATCACTGGGCCTAGAGATAGCAGCATGCCCTGGGGAGATGGCCTCCTTCTCTCCCTCTGTCTGCCTGGAGTTACTCCCTGACTTGGCTCACACACACTACACTCCTGCAACACCATCATACACAATCTGCAGGGGAGAGAGAGAAAGATGAATGAGTGTAATGTTTACTGTTAATTTTGTATTGTATATTTCCCATTTGTTTCTTGTCAATTTCACTTGCTTTGGCAATGTAAACATATGCTTTCCATGCCAATAAAGCCATTTAAATTGAGATATCAAAGAGGGTTAGAGAGTTATCAGATGATCACTTGTTGATTGAACTAGGGCATACCATTTTACCTTCTGAAGAAGCTCCCAGTTGCCCAGCCGGGGATAAAGGAAGGATATTATTATTTAGTTTCTATACATCTCCGTTGTTTTTTTGACTAATCTCTTCAACTAGTTTATCTTCCTTTATGCTTTCCATGTGGCATGCGGGGCTGTGATTGTTATCTTAACAAAATTTAAGAATCTCAAGAATCAATTGATTCTACTCGACCGAGACTATAATTTAAAACTCATCCCGCTTGCTTTGCCAGAGGTAATCTTGATCGATCCTTTAAATCCGTTATAACGTTGCATCGCGGTCGACATTGAATGTGTTTCGAGTTGTGGGCAGGGCAGGACACTCGCCCCCGGTAGTCACACAGCCCCTGCGCGTGGTAAAAGGAAGTGGGTTTCTGAATGTTACTCGGTGACCGTAGGAGGAAAGGATCAAGACAGAGAGAGGGGGCGGGAACGGAGAGAGACAGGGTGGGGCAGTGGCGGAGAAGAGAAAGATCTGGATATCGTCAGTGTTTTATCAAAAACATGTTTGGCTGTTGATTTATCTAGACGAAGCTGTGTGAGGAGGGGGGAGGATATATGCCATTCCTATTGTGTGGTGTAATTAATTATCCATAGACTCGTTTTCAATTAGTTGGACAGTGTAGGTTATCTCTGAAGCAGATCACTTTGGTTCAAATTGTTTCAGTGAACAAGCAAACCTATAATCTTCAATGATTAAAATGTGATGATTGACTGGCCAGTCAGTCATCTCTATTACCAGAATGTGTTGATCGAGAGAGCCTAACCTGGAGCCTCATTTATCAATGTAACGTTGCGTAGAAACTATTCTAAAATACTACTCCCGAACGGTATTTAGGAAGTTCATACGCATATAACATTTGTGATTTATCAAACAATCCTACTAGCGTCAGAAGCACACCAGAAGGGGAGAACCATTGATAAATAAAAATTGTTCTTAGCCTCAGTGGTTGTGCACGACCTTGGGTAGTTGCATTTCGGAAACGCCCCAAATTAACCATTTGGTCAAAATCACACCTTTTGGTTCGACCTTACAGGACGTTTGAGCTAATTTAGGCTAATGCGAGTAGCATGAACATTTCCCAGGACATAGACATAACTGAAATTGGCAGAAAGCTTACATTCTTGTTAATCTTAACTGCACTGTCCAATTTACAGTAGCTATTACAGTGAAATAATACCATGTTATTGTTTGAGGAGAGTGCACAATTTTGAACATGAAAAGTTATAATCAAATTAGGCACAGTTGGGCAGTCTTGATGCAAAATTTTGAACAGAAATGCAATGGTTCATTGGATCAGTCTGAAACTTTGTACAGACACTGCTTCCATCTAGTGTCCAAAATCTAAATTGCACATGGGCTGGAATACTACATTATGGCCTTTCTCTTGCATTTCAAAGATGATTGTACAAAAAAGTGTTTTCTTTGTATTATCTTTTACCAGATCTAATGTATTATATTCTCCTATATTCCTTTCACATTTCCACAAACTTAAGTGTTTCCTTTCAAATGGTATCAATAATATGCATATCCTTGCTTCAGGGCCTGAGCTACAGGCAGTTAGATTTGGGTATGTCATTTTAGGTGATTTATTTTTAAAGGGGCCAATCCTTACGAGATTTGTAAAGCCCAGGGGGAATATATAACGACGTACCATGAAATTCAACGCGCAACCAAACAAAGCTAAGAAAAAAACACTTTTCCAAGACAGAAATAGAGGTGCTAGTATCAGAGATTGAGTAAAACCAAAATGTTTTTTGGGGCTCGCTCAGTTGTGGCGTGACCAGTAAAAATAACAACATGCTAACATTGCTGTTCTGTAGAATGACGGAGCAGTGCGTTCCACCTGGCCACCATATTCGCAGCGTCCTTTTGCGCGTCACATAACCTATAACTTGAACATTAAGCATGGAAACCTGTTTACATAGTTGAAATTGTTTGGGGATATACAGTTGAAGTCAGACGTTTACATACACTTATGTTGGAGTCATTAAAACTCATTTTTCAACCACTCCACAAATTAACAAACTATAGTTTAACCATGTCAGATATCAAATCAAATCAAATTTTATTTGTCACATACACATGGTTAGCAGATGTTAATGTGAGTGTAGCGAAATGCTTGTGCTTCCAGTTCCGACAATGCAGTAATAACCAACAAGTAATCTAACTAACAATTCCAAAACTAATTTCTTATACACAGTGTAAGGGGATAAAGAATATGTACATAAAGATATGAATGAGTGATGGTGCAGAGCAGCATAGGCAAGATACAGTAGATGGTATCGAGTACAGTATATACATATGAGATGAGTATGTAAACAAAGTGGCATAGTTAAAGTGGCTAGTGATACATGTATTACATAAGGATGCAGTAGATGAGAGTACAGTATATAGGTATACATATGAGATGAATAATGTAGGGTATGTAAACATTATATTAGGTAGCATTATTTAAAGTGGCTAGTGATATATTTACATCATTTCCCATCAATTCCCATTATTGAAGTGGCTGGAGTTGAGTCAGTGTGTTGTCAGCAGCCACTCAATGTTAGTGGTTGCTGTTTAACAGTCTGATGGCCTTGAGATAGAAGCTGTTTTTCAGTCTCTCGGTCCCAGCTTTGATGCACCTGTACTGACCTCGCCTTCTGGATGATAGCGGGGTGAACAGGCAGTGGCTCGGGTGGGTGTTGTCCTTGATGATCTTTGTGGCCTTCCTGTAACATCGTGTAGGTGTCCTGGAGGGCAGGTAGTTTGCCCCCGGTGATACGTTGTGCAGACCTCACTACCTTCTGGAGAGCCTTACGGTTGTGGGCGGAGCAGTTGCCGTACCAGGCGGTGATACAGCCCGCCAGGATGCTATCTATTGTGCATCTGTAGAAGTTTGTGAGTGCTTTTGGTGACAAGCCGAATTTCTTCAGCCTCCTGAGGTTGAAGAGGCGCTGCTGCGCCTTCTTCATGATGCTGTCTGTGTGAGTGGACCAATTCAGTTTGTCTGTGATGTGTATGCCGAAGAACTTAAAACTTACTACCCTTACTACCATTGTTGTGTCGTCCGCAAACTTGATGATTGAGTTGGAGGCGTGCGTTGCCGCGCAGTCGTGGGTGAACAGGGAGTACAGGAGAGGGCTCAGAATGCACCCTTGTGGGGCCCCAGTGTTGAGGATCAGCGGGGTGGAGATGTTGTTGCCTACCCTCACCACGTGGGGGCGGCCCGTCAGGAAGTCCAGTACCCAGTTGCACAGGGCGGGGTCGAGACCCAGGGTCTCGAGCTTGATGACGAGCTTGGAGGGTACTATGGTGTTAAATGCCGAGCTGTAGTCGATGAACAGCATTCTCACATAGGTATTCCTCTTGTCCAGATGGGTTAGGGCAGTGTGCAGTGTGGTTGAGATTGCGTCGTCTGTGGACCTATTTGGGCGGTAAGCAAATTGGAGTGGGTCTAGGGTGTCAGGTAGGGTGGAGGTGATATGTTCCTTGACTAGTCTCTCAAAGCACTTCATGATGACGGAAGTGAGTGCTACGGGGCGGTAGTCGTTTAGCCCAGTTACCTTAGCTTTCTTGGGAACAGGAACAATGGTGGCCCTCTTGAAGCATGTGGGAACAGCAGACTGGTATAGGGATTGATTGAATATGTCCGTAAACACACCAGCCAGCTGGTCTGCCCATGCTCTGAGGGCACGGCTGGGGATGCCGTCTGGGCCTGCAGCCTTGCGAGGGTTAACACGTTTAAATGTTTTACTCACCTCAGCTGCAGTGAAGGAGAGACCGCATGTTTCCGTTGCAGGCCGTGTCAGTGGCACTGTATTGTCCTCAAAGCGGGCAAAATAGTTATTTAGTCTGCTTGGGAGCAAGACATCCTGGTCCGTGACTGAGCTGGATTTATTCTTATAGTCCGTGATTGACTGTAGATCCTGCCACATACCTCTTGTGTCTGAGCCGTTGAATTGAGATTCTACTTTGTCTCTATACTGACGCTTAGCTTGTTTGATAGCCTTACGGAGGGAATAGCTGCACTGTTTGTATTCAGTCATATTACCAGTCACCTTGCCCTGATTAAAAGCAGTGGTTCGCGCTTTCAGTTTCACGCGAATGCTGCCATCAATCCACGGTTTCTGGTTAGGGAATGTTTTAATCGTTGCTATGGGAACGACATCTTCAACGCACGTTCTAATGAACTCGCACACCGAATCAGCGTATTCGTCAATGTTGTTGCCTGACGCAATACGAAACATGTCCTAGTCCACGTGATGGAAGCAGTCTTGGAGTGTGGAATCAGCTTGGTCGGACCAGCGTTGGACAGACCTCAGCGTGGGAGCTTCTTGTTTCAGTTTCTGTCTGTAGGCAGGGATCAGCAAAATGGAGTCGTGGTCAGCTTTTCCGAAAGGGGGGCGGGGCAGGACCTTATATGCGTCGCGGAAGTTAGAATAACAGTGATCCAAGGTTTTGCCAGCCCTGGTGGCGCAATCGATATGCTGATACATTTTAGGGAGTCTTGTTTTCAGATTAGCCTTGTTAAAATCCCCAGCTACAATGAATGCAGCCTCAGGATGTATGGATTCCAGTTTGCAAAGAGTCAAATAAAGTTCGTTCAGAGCCATCGATGTGTCTGCTTGGGGGGGAATATATACGGCTGTGATTATAATCGAAGAGAATTCTCTTGGTAGATAATGCTGTCTGCATTTGATTGTGAGGAATTCTATATCAGGTGAACAGAAGGATTTGAGTTCCTGTATGTTTCTGTGATCACACCACGACTCGTTAGCCATAAGGCATACGCCCCCGCCCCTCTTCTTACCAGAAAGGTGTTTGTTTCTGTCGGCGCGATGCGTGGAGAAACCCACTGGCTGCACCGCCAAAGAGAGCGTCTCTCCAGTGAGCCATGTTTCCGTGAAGCAAAGAACGTTACAGTCTCTGATGTCCTTCTGGAATGCTACCCTTGCTCGGATTTCATCAACCTTGTTGTCAAGAGTCTGGACATTGGCGAGAAGAATGCTAGGAAGTGGGGCACGATGTGCCCGTCTACGTAGTCTGACCAGAAGACCGTCTCGTTTCCCTTTTACGAAGTCGTTTTTTTGGGTCGCCGGCTGGAATCCATTCCTTTGTCCTGGGTGAAAGGCAGAACACAGGATCCGCTTCGCGAAAGTCATATTCTTGGTCGTACTGATGGTGAGTTGACGCTGATCTTATATTCAGTAGTTCTTCTCGACTGTATGTAATGAAACCTAAGATAACCTGAGGTACTAATGTAAGAAATAACACGTAAAAAAAAACTGCATAGTTTCCTAGGAACGCGAAGCGAGGCAGCCATCTCTGTCGGCGCCGGAAGAAGAGCATGACACAAGTCATTCTGCCAACAATTGTTTACAGACAGATTATTTCATTTATAATCCACTGTATCCCAATTCCAGTGGGTCAAACGTTTACATACACTAAGTAGACTGTGCCTTTAAACAGCTTGGAAAATTCCAGAAAATGATGTCATGTCTTTAGAAGCTTCTCATAGGCTAATTTACATTATGTGTAAAAGGCATGAGGAGGTAGGCAAATAATTACAATTTTGCAGATTAACACTGGGTGATAAATGATCAGATGGTCATGTACAGGTAGAGATATTGGTGCACAAAAAAGCAGAAAAGTAAATAAATATAAACAGTATGGGGATGAGGTAGGTAAAATTGAGTGGGCTATTTACCGATAGACTATGTACAGCTGCAGCGATCGATTAGCTGCTCAGATAGCAGATGTTTGAAGTTGGTGAGGGAGATAAAAGTCTCCCTCATAACAGCGATTTTTGCAATTCGTTCCAGTCACAGGCAGCAGAGAACTGGAACGAAAGGCGGCCAAATGAGGTGTTGGCTTTAGGGATGATCAGTGAGATACAACTGCTGGAGCGCGTGCTACGGGTGGGTGTTGCCATCGTGACCAGTGAACTGAGATAAGGCGGAGCTTTACCTAGCATGGACTTGTAGATGACCTGGAGCCAGTGGGTCTGGCGACGAATATGTAGCGAGGGCCAGCCGACTAGAGCATACAGGTCGCAGTGGTGGGTGGTATAAGGTGCTTTAGTAACAAAACGGATGGCACTGTGATAAACTGCATCCAGTTTGCTGAGTAGAATGTTGGAAGCTATTTTGTAGATGACGTCGCCGAAGTTGAGGATCGGAAGGATAGTCAGTTTTACTAGGGTAAGTTTGGCGGAGTGAGTGAAGGAGGCTTTGTTGCGGAATAGAAAGCCGACTCTAGATATGATTTTAGATTGTAGATGTTTGATATGAGTCTGGAAGGAGAGTTTACAGTGCTCAGACTGTCCACAATAGGCTGAGAGAGGCTGGACTGAGGGCTTGTAGGACTGTTTTAAGGCAAGTCCTCACCAGACATCACCGGCAACAACTTCACCCACAGGCACAAACCCACCGTCACTGGACCAGACAGGACTGGCAAAAAGTGCTCTTCTCTAACGGGTCGCGGTTTTGTCTCACCAGGGGTGATGGTCGGATTCGCGTTTATTGTCGGAGGAATGAACGTTAGACCGAGGCCTGTACTCTGGAGTGGGATCGATTTGGAGGTGGAGGGTCTGACATGGTCTGGGGCAGTGTGTCACAGCATCATCGGACTGAGCTTGTTGTCATTGCAGGCATTCTCAATGCTGTGCATTACATGGAAGACATTCTCCTCCTTCATGTGGTACCCTTCTTGCGGGCTCATCCTGACATGACCATCCAGCATGACAATGCCTTCACGCACAGAACGAGCAGTATAGCTGATTTCCCGCAAGACAGGAATGTCAGTGTTCTGCCATGGCCAGTGAAGAGCCCGGATCTCAATCCCATTGAACACGTCTGGGACCTGTTGGACCGGAGGGTGAGGGCTAGGGCCATTCCTCCCAGAACTTGCAGGTGCCTTGGTGGAAGAGTGGGGTAACATCTCATGGCAAGAACTGGCAAATCTGGTGCAGTCCATGAGGAGGAATGGACTGCAGTACTTAATGAAGCTGGTGGCCACACCAGATACTGACTGTTACTTTTGATTTTGACCCCCCCTTTGTTCAGGGACACATTATTCAATTTCTGTTAGTCACATGTCTGTGGAACTTGTTCAGTTTATGTCTCAGTTGTTGAATATTATGTTCATACAAATATTTACACGTTAAGTTTGCTGAAAATAAACACAGTTGACAGTGAGAGGACATTTCATTTTTTGCTCAGTTTATATCCACAGTAAAACGAGTCCTATATCAACATAACCTGAAAGGCCGCTCAAGAAAGGAAGAAGCCACTGCTCCAAAACTGCCATAACAAAGCCGGACTATGGTTTGCAACTGCACATGCGGACAAGATCGTACTTTTTGGAGAAATGTCCTCTGGTCTGATGAAACAAAAATAGAACTGTTTGAAAGTAATGATCATCGTTATGTTTGGAGGGGGATGCTTGCAAGCCGAAGAACACCATCCCAACCGTGAAGTACAAGGGTGGCAGCATCATGCTGTGGGGGTGCTTTGCTGCAGGAGGGACTGGTGCACTTTACAAAATAGATGGCATAATGAGGAAAGACAATTCTGTGGATATATTGAAGCCACATCTCAAGACATCTGTCAGGAAGTTAAAGCTTGGTCGCAAATGGAGAATGACCCAAAGCAAACTTCTAAAGTTGTGACAAAATGGCTTAAGGACCACAAAGTCAAGTTATTAGAGTGGCCATCTCAAAGCCCTGACCTCCATTCTATAGATTTTTTTTGGGGGAAGGACTGAAAAAGCGTGTTCGAGCAAGGAGGCCTACAAACCTGACTCAGTTACACCAGCTCTGTCAGGAGGAATGGGCCAAAACTCACCCAACTTATTGTGGGAAGCTTTTGGAAGGCTACCTGAAACACTTGACCCAAGTTCAACAATTTAAAGGCAATGCTACCAAATACTAATTGAGTGTATGTAAACTTCTGACCAACTGGGAATGTGATGAAAGTAATAAAAGCTTAAATAAATCTCTCTCTACTATTATGACATTTCACATTCTTAAAATAAAGTGGTGACCTAAGGCCTATCTGACCTACGGCCGTGGAATATTTACTAGGATTAAATGTCAGGAATTGTGAAAAAACTGAGTTGAAATGTATTTGGTATAAGTGTATGTAAACTTCCGACTTCAACTGTATTTTATGTGGGTGAGTCTATTTCTCCATTCATATTTGGGAACCCATCGTTGCAAATAAATCTCTTGACTTCAAACTGTTGTGCGATTGTGTATGGAAATTGTATGTTACTGTTAGTTTTGCTGATGATTGCATGCAAAACATTGGCTCATCGCGGGGTGTGAGATGCTAATCAGCAAGCTCCCGTTGAAAAGTGCCTGCTTTGAAAGGTACCTGTTGTGGATATCACTTGGATGTACAACGGAATGGCATATGTTTGCCTTTTTTAAAGTTGGTATTAAATCCCCACAAAAATCATATAACATTGGTTTTGGGAAACAGTATCTGATGAGCCAATCTGTACTTTGCAGAAAAACTCCCACCTGTCTCTAAAAATGAGCTCTCTGGAAAATGCAGCATGTGTCAAATCTTCCAAAAGCAAAATCAGCCATCTCTCATTCGATTACCCAGTATCTCAGTATTTTACAGTATGTCAACAATAGTTCAGTTTCACCCACAGGCCTACCTCTAATTTAACAAATTCTACTTTATATGGATTGTTATCTTAACAAATGCACTCATGTGGTCAAATTATAGGCTATAGCAAGGTCAAGATACTTTTGTATATATAGTGTATGTGGACACCCTTTCAAATGAGTGGATTTGGCTATTTCAAATCTAATTTTATTGGTCACATACAAGTCCTTAGCAGATGTTATTGCGGGTGTAGCGAAATGCCTGTTTCTAGTGATAGTGAAGTGATAGTGAAGTAATATCTAACAATTTCACAACATATAGCCAATACACACAAATCTAAGTAAAGGAATGGAATTAAGTATATATAAATATATGGACAAGCAATGTCAGAGCGGCATAGACTAAGATAGAGTACAGTATATACATATGAGATGAGTAATGCAAAATATGTAAACATTATAAAAGTGACTTGTGTTCAATTTATTCAAGTCGCCAGTGATATCAAGTCTATTAAGGCTGAGCACGCCACCTTGTGGCTCCCCGGTGTTGAGGATCAACGAAGTGGAGGTGTTGTTTCCTACCTTCACCACCTGGGGGCGGCCCGTCAGGAATTCCAGGACCCAGTTGTGCAGGGCAGGCTTCAGACCCAGGACCTCAAGCAGAATGATGAGCTTGGAGGGTACTATGGTGTTGAATGCTGAGCTATAGTCAATGAACAGCATTCTTACATAGGTATTCCTCTTATCCAGACGGGATAGGGATGTGCGATGGTGATTGCATCGTCTGTGGATCTATTGGGGCGGTAAGCAAATTGAAGTGGGTCTAGGGTGACAGGTAAGGTAGAGGTGATATGATCCTTGACTAGTCTCTCAAACACTTCATGATGACTGAAGTGAGTGCTATGGGGCGATAGTCATTTAGTTCAGTTACCTTTGCTTTCTTGGGTACAGGAACAATGGTGGACATCTTGAAGCATGTGGGAACAGCAGACTGGGATAAAGAAGATATTGAATATGTCCATAAACAGATCAGCCAGCTGGTCTGCACATCCTCTGAGGATGCGGCTCGGGATGCCGTCTAAGCCGGCAGCCTTTCGAGGGTTAACACGCTTAAACGTCTTACTTACGTCAGCCACGGGGAAGGAGAGCCCACAGTCCTTGGTAATGGGCCGCTCCGGTGGCACTGTGTTATCCTCAAAACGGGCGAAGAAAGTGTTTATTATCTGGAAACAAGACGTCGGTGCCCGCGACGTGGCTGGTTTTCCTTTTGTTGTCCGTGATTGTCTGCAGACCCTGCCACATACATCTCGTGTCTGAGCCGTTGAATTGCAACTCCACTTTGTCTCTGTACTGACATTTTTCCTGTTTGATTGCCTTGTGGAGGGAATAACTACACTGTTTGTATTCAACCATATTCCCAGTCACCTTGCCATGTTTAAATGCGGTGGTTCGTGCTTTCAGTTTTGCACAAGTGCTGCCATCTCTCCACGGTTTTTGGTTAGGGTAGGTTTCAATAGTCACAGTGGGTACAACATCACCTATACACTTCCTGATAAACTCAGTCACCGTATCAGTATATTCGTCAAGGTTATTGTTGAAGGGTACCCGGAACATATCCCAGTCCGCGTGATCAAAACAATTTTGAAGTATGGATTCCGATTGGTCAGACAAGCGTAAAATAGTCCTTAGCACGGGTAATTACTGTTTGATAATACGGTCGGCATTTGAGTGAGGTATTCTAGGTCAGGTGAACAAAAGGACTTGAGTTCCTGTATGTTATCACAATCACACCATGAGTCGTTAATCATGAAACATACACCCCGCCCTTATTCTTCCTGGAGAGATATTTATTCCTGTCTCCGCGATGAACTGAGAACCCAACTGACTGGACTGACTCAAACAGTATATCCAAGAAGAGCCATGTTTCTGTGAAACAGAGTATGTTACAATCCCTGATGTCTCTCTGGAAAGAAATCATCGCCCTGAGTTTGTCAACTTTATTATCCAGAGACTGAACATTAGCGAGTAATATTCTCGGAAGCGGTGGGTGGTGTGCGCACCTAAGTCGGACTAGAAGACCACTCTGAGTACCTCTGCCAGCGGTGTTTTGGGTTGGCCTCTGGAATCAGTTAATTTGCCCTGGGGGGTGAGAACAAAGGATCCGATTCAGGAAAGTCATGTTCCTGGTCGTAATGCTGGTAGAGCTGGTGAGTTACAGCTGCTCTGATATCCAATAGTTCTTCTCGGCTGTATGTAATAACACCAAAAATCTTCTGGGCTAATAATGTAAGAAATAATAAATTTAAAAAACTAAATACAGCAAAGTTTCCTGACAGCTAGAAGCACGGCAGCTCTCTCTGTCGGTGCCATTTCATTGTTATTTCAGCCACACCCATTGAAGACAGGAGAATAAAGTCGAGCACACAGCCATGCAATCTCCATAGACAAACATTCACAGTGGAATGATCTTACTGAAGAGCTCAGTGACTTTCAACATGGCGCCGTCATAGAATGCAATGCCACCTTTCCAACAATTAAGTTCATCCAATTTCTGCCCTGCTCGAGCTGCCCCGGTCAACTGTAAGTGCTGTTATTGTGAGGTGGAAACTTCTAGGAGCAACAACGGTTCAGCCGGGAAGTACTAGGCCACATAGCTCACAGAAAGGGACCTCCGAGTGCTGAAGCATGTACCGCAGAAAAATCATCTGTCCTCCGTTGCAACACTCACTACCGAGTTCCAAACTGCCTCTGGAAGCAATGTCAGCACAAGAACTGTTCATCGGGAGCTTCATGAGGTGTCTTTCCATGGCCCGAGCAGCCGCACACATGCCTAAGATCATGGTCTGCAATGTCAAGCGTCGGTTGGAGTGGTGTAAAGCACACTGTCATTGGCCCCTGGAGCAGTGGAAACGAGTTCTCTCGAGTGATGAATCACACTTCACCATCTGGCAGTCCTGGTTCGGGGAATTTGTATTTTTTTTATTGAACCATTATTTAACTAGGCCGGCCAAACCCTCCCCTGACCCAGTTGATGCTGAGACAATTGTGTGCCGCCCTATGGGACTCACGATCACGGCCAGTTGTGATACAGCCTGGGATCGAACCAGGGTCTGTAGTGATGCTTCTAGCACTGAGATACAGTGCCTTAGACTTCTGACTCACTCGGGAGCCCTAAAAGACAGTCATGGTTTGGACTAGGCCCCTTTGTTCCAGTGAAGGGAAATCTTAATGCTACAGCATACAATGACATTCTATGCTTCTAGCTTTATGGCAAAAGTTTGAGAGGCCCCTTTCTTGTTTCAGCATAACAATCCCCCTGTGCACAAAGCGAGGTGCATACAGAAAGTGTTTGTCGAGATTGGTGTGGAAGAACTTGACTAGCCTGCACAGAATCGTGACCTCAAACCCATCGAACACCTTTGGGATGAATTGGAATACGCCAGGGCTAATCGCCCGAGCTCACTAATCCTCATGGCTGAATGGGAAGCAAGTCCCTACAGCAATGTTCCAACATCTAGTGGAAAGCCTTCCCAGATGAATGTAGGTTGTTATAGCAGTAAAGAGGGGACCAACTCCATATTAATGCCCATGATTTTGGAATGAGATGTTTGACGAGCAGGTGTCCACATACTTTTGGTCATGTAGTGTATGTTGCATGAATTCAGTGGAAATACAATGGAATAAAAAAAATGATTTAATGATTACTCTCCCAACTTCACACATTTTCAACATATATTTTCCTCATTCTACACTTGACAAGCAGTTCCCTTATTCCACCACATGCCACTGTGCATACGCAATGTCATGGCTGTGCTTAAATTTGTGCAGCCTCAATCCAATGTTCATATTGATAAATCTCACACTTTGCGTGGAAATTATCCCAAGCATTATTTACACACAGATTTGTGCCTATGCATTATTGATAAATGAGGCCCCTGGAATCTAATTCCTAAATGCATAGTCTTATACAACAAAATTGCACAGAATAACAACATGTGCATTTAAAAAGTACCATAACTCAATCATTAATCAGCCAAGGTGATACATCTCTGGGCTGATTGTGTATGTGGAGCCTGTTTCTGCATACTACATTCTCCTTGTGGAAGAACAGGTGGGTCATCATGTGTTACAGATTGACCATGCAGAGCCTTTAAGGGTCATGTCCAGATGGGATACAGCTTTTGTCAAATTTGACGTCAAACGTTTTATTTTTTATTTTAGCTAACCCTTTCCCTAAACTTAACAACCTGCTAAATTAACCTAAACCGCTAAGTAAATTCTATGCTTGATCTGAAAATGTGGTAGGAGACACCATTTGGAGGGTGTGACGCAATTTCGTGGCCTCCGGAGTCGTGCAGAGGCCAAATTGAGGTTCATACCGCATCGCCATGCGCCTCCCAAATGTTGTAACAATGTGGAGGGATCCATATAGCTATGTATAGTCCTGCATTGACATGATTGGTTGACGGTAGATGGGGGCGGGAGGTCCTGTACAAACACAAACTCACTTCCTTGACAACTTACTTCATAACAGCTCTACTCAACAGCTCTGCGCTGATCCGCGAAGCACAAGAAGTATGAATGCCAGGATTTCTGCAGAGGCGGTCTCACCGTAAATGCTGCACGGCGAATGCAGACGACAGATTGACCATGCGTCGCCTTTAAACCTGCTAAGAAAATTCTATGTTGACTGAAGCTGTATCCCGTCTAGACAAAACCCTTTAGAGGGGGCTGGATGTGGTATTTGTATGGTTTTCGTTGTCTAGCATGTTGACTGACCACTAGATGTCCTCGCAGACACATTAATGTATCACATTTGGATTTCAAAAGGACTACTAGATGACATGAAATCATTTCAAGTATTCAGACTATTTTGTTGAACTTTACATAATTAAATAGTATTTAACTTTTATATTCTGTTACACATGCATATAATGTAAAAAGCTAGCAGAGGCAGGGAAAGGCACTGCGGACATTGAGTGTGGTTTGCACTTTTGGGCTATTCCATCGGTTCCTTTGCACCAGGCAAACTCAATGTCTCATTTAAAAGGTAGCTTGTGAAAACATGCTCAACTACAGATTGTTGAAGACAGACAGATAATATGCTGCTCAGAGTGTTGCTTTAGGGCAATCTCCTATTCCTGCCTTTTCCTATGGGCTGACAGCTGATTGGAAGAGTCTGAGTGAAGGGTGTGGCCACAGTATTCCTCCTGCAGTGTGGTGGGTGGAGGCAGTGTGTGGGCCTGTCTGGTGATGTCACACCTCAAAGCTGATCTCCCGTGATCGGCCAAACAGGGGTTCCGAGGCCAGGTGTGTGTCTGAGTAGGCGCGGCGCAGGTGGGTGGAGCTACAGGTGGTCTTTATGGCGACCTCGTAGGGAGGTGGGGGCCCAGCCCGGGGGGGTAGCGGGAAGGGGGGCTGAGTGGGGGGTAGTCCACATCATTAACCCCATACACACCTCGCCGCTGGTGCTCGGTCCTAGACACAAACACACACACACATAAAGGACAGTTACAGTACATGCACAGTGCATTGTAACCTTTCATTAACCTTTTAATGTACTTTCAATTCAACAATAACAATAAAAGAAGGATGCGTTACCTCTGCAGTAGGGCTGACTGGGACTCTGGGAAGTGTCCAACAGGACCACGGGGGCTGAAGAGGACATGTCCCAGGTCAGGATGGGCGTACCGGCCAGGGTAGTTGAGGTCTGGGTGTGGGTAGGGATAGTTGGGGTGTTCTCCCTGGTGGGGGTATTGGGGGAAGTTGGGGTACTCTCCCTGGCTGTACTCTACCTGGTGCTTGTTACTCATGGCCCAGAGAAGCCCCAGGATCAGCATGACGGCTCCCAGCACCACACAGCACAAAGAGAACGCCTGCAGGCGGCTCTGTAATAATAATACATTACATGATTTTATTATTAACCATAATCATAACAGTAATAATAATAATAGATTGTACATTGTGTCTCTTTATGGTACCCACCTGTGAGGAGGTGAGAAAGGCCGTGGAGCCGCCTGTCGCGATGAGAAAGACTCCGAGGAAGATGGCGCCGTGGTGGAGGGAAGGCATCGCTCTGGGACCTCCGGGGATGAGGTTTGTGTGTGTGTTAGTTTCTGTGGTTCAGGGAAGGCATCTCCCTCTCTATGGGATCACCAGGGATGTAACCCCCTGGTAAATAACCCGTTAGGCGTGCTCTGTTCTGGTCAGTTCCATGGGACCAGGTCCCATTCCAAGTGTGGTTCCCAGGTCCGTGTGGGTTATTTGGATTCAAGAAGCAAAGGTGATGAATGGATTTGAAGTTAAATGAAAGTTAAAGTTGAAAGACATTTGCACAAAGTCTCATTATCTTCAGGTACAGCAGTAGAAATACAAATTAAATGGAGGAAATGTTGGTTTTCTTTTATTCCTTCCAGACTGGATGATGAAATGAAGACAAAAGATGAGCTGATCACCATCAATTTCTTTTAGAATAATAGAGACCCATTTTCCAATGATATCCAGAAGCTCACATAAAAAATTGTCAATATCATACAGTTTCTTAAATGAAGACACTGAAAGCAGGAGAGAATCATCCGGGAGGGCTGAGTGAGTGTGTGAGAGAGAGAAAAAGAGAGAGAATTAGTGTGTGGTGTGCGTGTTCCGGGCAGGAGAGACAGACGAGTTGACAGCAGAGCCCATTAATTACTGGCGCCCCACCCTCTGTCTAATGTGTGTGTACAACTCACCAGGCAAGTAATGCTCCATTCATGTGTGTGCATGTTTGCATGCCTCGGTGTATGTGTATTCACATGTTCACTCCTTTTCATATGACCCAACAACTGAAAGTGAATTAAACTGAAAACAATCAGTCAGAAATCTCTCCTGTGCCAGTGCTTGACTTGGACTGAAATAGGAGTCGATACTCATTTTGGGTACCGGTACTGTTTATATTTAGGTGCAGGAGCTCCACAATACATTTGAGCTACTATTCTATAAGAGGAACAGGAGCTCAAGCAGTAGAACATTTGAGGTGTTGGTACTCAGCTCCGGTGAGCTCCTCCTGCCCAAGTCAAGCATGGCTCCTGTCACTGTGACAGTTCATAGATGTGGCTAAAGCTATGTATCCAGACCTACCTCACTGTATGGATAGGGTATATGGTATTATTTATCTAGTTTGATTTCAGACTAATAGTTAACTATGGATATTTAAGGATGTATTCACACTGTATTCACACATTCAATTTATTTTCATTGGTTAGGGTTTCATGTATCCTAATAATCAATGTAGTTTTATTACCTGTTTTATTGGTATAGTTTTATTTCCTGGCTATATGATTGCAATAACTACTATTGTAATTATATGGAAGTTATAATAGTTTATAGTTGAATTAATATAGCCTATGTTTTTCATATAGTTGAATAATTGTATCATGCATATAATAGGATATTGAAATACTGTAGGCCTAGTTTAAAATAATTTTATTTGTTTTTACAACGTTTTATTGATTTACAACAGTTAGGTAATACATGATATATGTTAATGAAGGCATGAGCAGGGGTGAATGGTGTGACGAGCTTTCTGCTCTCTGATTGGACGAAGCGCGCCGACATGCAACTGGAGTTATCCCGATTGACGCATTGTTCGCCAATGAGCACCGGCCAGAGGCGGGGCAAGCCGAACACCCAGCCAGACTCGCATATCAGAGAGAACGACAGGAGTGGCTGGATTCTAACTTAAAAATTTACACACCTATCTATGTGTTTAAGTGTGTGTGAATTTATGTGTGTGCACGTGTTGGCATAAACAATCTGTGTTGGATTTTAAAAGCAAAAGCTTTTTAATCTTGCATCGCTCGCTCCCAACTAAAGGTCATAGAAGATCGATTGTTCCTAGAAGGGATTTTCTCTCTGGAAAAGTCCCATTGGACCATCATCAGGCCAAGTAGACCAACAGAGCGGTAAAAATGGATCCGTTGCTGTATCTTGGTGGACTGGTAGTACTGTTTCTATTGTGGATCAAGGTGAAAGGCTTAGACTACGTGATCGTTCATCAGAGATGGATATTCGTCTGTCTGTTTCTGCTGCCGCTCTCAGTCATATTTGATGTGTATTATTACCTGCGCGCGTGGCTCATCTTCAAGATGTGTTCCGCGCCTAAACAGCACGACCAGCGCGTACGGAACATCCAGAGACAAGTAAGAACACTAGGCTGAATATCAATTATGTATGCACTCCTGTGATTATACTCTATTTAAATAAACTGTTAATATTAAAGGCCCCGAACAGTCATTCTGATTCCCATGTAAAATAGCCTCTTGTGTGACTAAAATATCACCCATAATATTTGTTTTGGATAGGAGTGGAAATTTATTTGAGAAAATTACTAACTACCAGGAAGTTTGAAAAGACAGTGTGAGTGGGCAGGGAGCTTAAATTCATGAGCTTGCCTTGACTGACAGCTATAAAACGCCGATGTCAAGCAACTTGGATTCAGTGCTGCAATAATCATCAAGAAAATTTGGTGATACACAAAGCAACTCAAACAACATTGAAATTGCATCAATGATGTCAATGTTTTTTATATATACACATCTCCCGTTTGGCATGTCTCTTGTTATGTGGTTCACAGCAACACTGACTGATGTGTTGACTTGACAACTGCATCAGGGTTTTGAACGGCCCTCCCCCTTTTCTTCCATGCTGGCGGAAGCCTTAGGTAGCAAGTAACTAGCTAACACCAGACACAGATGAAGCCCTGGGTAGCCAGTAACTAGCTAACACCAGACACAGATGAAGACCGAGGTAGCCAGTAACTAGCTAACACCAGGCACAGATGAAGCCCTAGGTAGCCAGTAACTAGCTAACACCAGACACAGATGAAGACCTAGGTAGCCAGTAACTAGCTAACACCACACAGATGAAGACACAGTAATGAAGACCTAGGTAGCCAGTAACTAGCTAACACCAGGCACAGATGAAGCCCTAGGTAGCCAGTAACTAGCTAACACCAGACACAGATGAAGACCTAGGTAGCCAGTAACTAGCTAACACCAGGCACAGATGAAGCCCTAGGTAGCCAGTAACTAGCTAACACCAGACACAGATGAAGCCCTAGGTAGCCAGTAACTAGCTAACACCAGACACAGATGAAGACCTAGGTAGCCAGTAACTAGCTAACACCAGACACAGATGAAGACCTAGCCAGGTAACACCAGACACAGATGAAGACCTAGGTAGCCAGTAACTAGCTAACACCAGGCACAGATGAAGCCCTAGGTAGCCAGTAACTAGCTAACACCAGGCACAGATGAAAGGGGAAACATGTAAGTATCTTTGCCAGAGATAAATAAGGTAAACTTTTAAATATATTTGCTGACACCCTACTGTAACCCTACTGTTGGCACCAGTAGAGTAGCTATCTAGCTATATAAACTACGCCCCACTACAAACACGCCTTCTTCAATGTTGGTTACAAAGCGGTACTTATTTAGATTAGGTAAGAGAACATCATGTTATCATTGGTGTATTAAAACGAGGGTTAGGGTGATGTCACCTTAACCCCTCAATAATCCCGCCTCCTGAATCGAAGTGTTTGACATGGGGGAGGAGACCAGTAACTTTATGATCAAACGTTATCAAAGTAGAAGCAACAGTGATTTTTCATAATTTGGTCACCATACTGTACTTTGATCTGGTTTAATTCAAATGTCATTGATCAGGACTCTCAATTCCATTCCATTACACATTAGAGTCATTGGACGAAGGTGTCTTCTGTAGGGGGGAGTTTTGTTAAGATCCCTGATGCTCGGTCTGAACATTAATATGCATCGCTTGCTGTACAGTTTTGGAAGCATAAGGACCTTATCTTTCATATCAGTGAGAAATCATTAAAAAAAGTTTATATTGATACACGCCTTGATAGGGTTAGTGTTCCTACACGGCCGTGTCTCCATGCTACAGCGCTTGTTTAAGGTAAACAGACGGAAGACAAGAGGCGACCAACTGTGCTAATTAGTTATCTAGCATGTGTGTAAGTGTAACTCAGGAAGTGTAGCAGAAGTGTCGTTTCGTCGGATGGACACACCCATAGCTGAATGGATCTGTGCAAACACTAGCTGTAGTAGTTATCTTTTTTATTTGAAGTATTGTTTCTCACTGATGAAAGATAAGGGCCATATGTTTTGAAAGCCGTATCGCAAGCAAATATGCGTAGGCCTACTGTCTTAATAAAACAATCAACATTTCCAGATGTTGCACACAGCGTTCAGACAATCAGGTTGCAGCAGTCTGTTGTTTATACCCCTGCCTGAACACAGTGCAGCAACATCAGGATGTAGCATTGGCCATTCTAGCATGGTGGTGGAAAATATTGTTTTATTAAGACAGTACACATATTTTCCCAGTTCTTTTAGGTCGGTGGACCATTAAATCGAGTTGAGGAAACCGATGCCTTTGCAGCCTGAATGAAGGATGTTTTATGTATGAGCCGGTCGCTGGGGGAAACAATTGCATAGCCAGCTGAGCACATTGAAGTCAAACTCAGATTAAACAAGATAGTGCCATCTGGTGGCCGGTTGGGCCTCTACTAGATGTTGACTGATTAATCAGAATGGCCACTTAATTAGGGAAGATTTCAAGTTTTCATAACAATCGGTAATCAGCATTTTTGGACATCGATCATGGCCGATTACATTGCACTCCACGAGGAGACTGCGTGGCAGGCTGACGACCTGTTATGCGAGTGGAGCAAATCAAATCAAATTTTATTTGTCACATACACATGGTTAGCAGATGTTAATGCGAGTGTAGCGAAATGCTTGTGCTTCTAGTTCCGACAATGCAGTAATAACCAACAAGTAATCTAACTAACAATTCCTAAACTACTGTCTTATACACAGTGTAAGGGGATAAAGAATATGTACATAAGGATATATGAATGAGTGATGGTACAGAGCAGCATAGGCAAGATACAGTAGATGGTATCGAGTACAGTATATACATATGAGATGAGTATGTAAACAAAGTGGCATAGTTAAAGTGGCTAGTGATACATGTATTACATAAGGATGCAGTCGATGATATAGAGTACAGTATATACGTATGCATATGAGATGAATAATGTAGGGTAAGTAACATTATATAAGGTAGCATTGTTTAAAGTGGCTAGTGATATATTTACATCATTTCCCATCAATTCCCATTATTAAAGTGGCTGGAGTTGAGTCAGTGTCAGTGTGTTGGCAGCAGCCACTCAATGTTAGTGGTGGCTGTTTAACAGTCTGATGGCCTTGAGATAGAAGCTGTTTTTCAGTCTCTCGGTCCCAGCTTTGATGCATCTGTACTGACCTCGCCTTCTGGATGATAGCGGGGTGAACAGGCAGTGGCTCGGGTGGTTGATGTCCTTAATGATCTTTATGGCCTTCCTGTAACATCGGGTGGTGTAGGTGTCCTGGAAGGCAGGTAGTTTGCCCCCGGTGATGCGTTGTGCAGACCTTACTACCCTCTGGAGAGCCTTACGGTTGAGGGCGGAGCAGTTGCCGTACCAGGCGGTGATACAGCCCGCCAGGATGCTCTCGATTGTGCATCTGTAGAAGTTTGTGAGTGCTTTTGGTGACCAGCCGAATTTCTTCAGCCTCCTTAGGTTGAAGAGGCGCTGCTGCGCCTTCTTCACGATGCTGTCTGTGTGAGTGGACCAATTCAGTTTGTCTGTGATGTGTATGCCGAGGAACTTAAAACTTGCTACTCTCTCCACTACTGTTCCATCGATGTATATATCCCATTTAGCAGACGCTTTTGTCCAAAGCGACTTACAAGTCGGCTGGGGCCACTACTTTTACATATGGGTGGCCCCAGCGGGAATCGAACCCACGACGCTTGGCGTTGCAAGCGCCATGCTCTACCGACTGAGCCACACAGGACCCATAGGGGGTGGATAGGGGGTGTTCCCTCTGCTGTTTCCTGAAGTCCACAATCATCTCCTTAGTTTTGTTGACATTGAGTGTGAGGTTATTTTCCTGACACCACACTCCGAGGGCCCTCACCTCCTCCCTGTAGGCCGTCTCGTTGTTGTTGGTAATCAAGCCTACCACTGTTGTGTCGTCCGCAAACTTGATGATTGAGTTGGGCGTGCGTGGCCACGCAGTCGTGGGTGAACAGGGAGTACAGGAGAGGGCTCAGAATGCACCCTTGTGGGGCCCCAGTGTTGAGGATCAGCGGGGAGGAGATGTTGTTACCTACCCTCACCACCTGGGGCGGCCCGTCAGGAAGTCCAGTACCCAGTTGCACAGGGCGGGGTCGAGACCCAGGGTCTCGAGCTTGATGACGAGCTTGGAGGGTACTATGGTGTTGAATGCCGAGCTGTAGTCGATGAACAGCATTCTCACATAGGTATTCCTCTTGTCCAGATGGGTTAGGGCAGTGTGCAGTGTGGTTGAGATTGCATCGTCTGTGGACCTATTTGAGCGGTAAGCAAATTGGAGTGGGTCTAGGGTGTCAGGTAGGGTGGAGGTGATATGGTCCTTGACTAGTCTCTCAAAGCACTTCATGATGACGGAAGTGAGTGCTACGGGCGGTAGTCGTTTAGCTCAGTTACCTTAGCTTTCTTGGGAACAGGAACAATGGTGGCCCTCTTGAAGCATGTGGGAACAGCAGACTGGTATAGGGATTGATTGAATATGTCCGTAAACACACCAGCCAGCTGGTCTGCGCATGCTCTGAGGGCGCGGCTGGCGATGCCGTCTGGGCCTGCAGCCTTGCGAGGGTTAACACGTTTAAATGTTTTACTCACCTCGGCTGCAGTGAAGGAGAGACCGCATTTTTCTGTTGCAGGCAGTGTCAGTGGCACTGTATTGTCCTCAAAGCGGGCAAAAAAGTTATTTAGTCTGCCTGGGTGCAAGACATCCTGGTCCGTGACTGGGCTGGATTTCTTCCTGTAGTCCGTGATTGACTGTAGACCCTGCCACATGCCTCTTGTGTCTGAGCCGTTGAATTGGGATTCTACTTTGTCTCTGTACTGACGCTTAGCTTGTTTGATAGCCTTACGGAGGGAATAGCTGCATTGTTTGTATTCAGTCATGTTACCAGACACCTTGCCCTGATTGAAAGCAGTGGTTCGCGCTTTCAGTTTCACGCGAATGCTGCCATCAATCCAAGGTTTCTGGTTAGGGAATGTTTTAATCGTTGCTATGGGAACGACATCTTCAATGCACGTTCTAATGAACTCGCACACGAATCAGCGTATTCGTCAATGTTGTTATTTGACGCAATACGAAACATGTCCCAGTCCACGTGATGGAAGCAGTCTTGGAGTGTGGAATCAGCTTGGTCGGACCAGCGTTGGACAGACCTCAGCGTGGGAGCTTCTTTTTTAGCTTTTGTCTGTAGGCAGGTATCAGCAAAATGGAGTCGTGGTCAGCTTTTCCGAAAGGGGGCGGGGCAGGGCCTTATATGCGTCGCGGAAGTTAGAGTAACAGTGATCCAAGGTTTTTCCGCCCCTGGTTGCGCAATCGATATGCTGATAAAATTTAGGGAGTCTTGTTTTCAGATTAGCCTTGTTAAAATCCCCAACAACGATGAATGCAGCCTCCGGATAAATGGTTTCCAGTTTGCAAAGAGTTAAATAAAGTTCGTTCAGAGCCATCGATGTGTCTGCTTGGGGGGGGGATATATACGGCTGTGATTATAATCGAAGAGAATTCTTTTGGTAGATATGCGGTCTACATTTGATTGTGAGGAATTCTAAATCAGGTGAACAGAAGGATTTGAGTTCCTGTATGTTTCTTTCACCATGCCTCGTTAGCCATAAGGCATACACCCCCACCCCTCTTCTTACCAGAAAGGTGTTTGTTTCTGTCGGCGCGATGCGTGGAGAAACCCGTTGGCTGCACCGCTTCGGATAGCGTCTCTCCAGTGAGCCATGTTTCCGTGAAGCACAGAACGTTACAGTCTCTGATGTCCCTCTGGAATGCTACCCTTGCTCGGATTTCATCAACCTTGTTGTCAAGAGACTGGACATTAGCAAGAAGAATGCTAGGAAGTGGGGCACGATGTGCCCGTCTCCGTAGTCTGACCAGAAGACCGCCACGTTTCCCTCTTATTCGGCAAGGAGCCAAGGTAAGGTGCTAGCTATTATTAAACATATCTTATAAAAAAACAATCATAATCACTAGTTAACTACACATGGTTGATGATATTACTAGTTTATCTAGCTTGTCCTGCGTTGCATATACAGTGGGGGAAAAAAGTATTTAGTCAGCCACCAATTGTGCAAGTTCTCCCACTTAAAAAGATGAGGCCTGTAATTTTCATCATAGGTACATTTCAACTATGACAGACAATTAGAAAAAAAAATGTAGGATTTTTAATACATTTATTTTCAAATTATGGTGGATTTGTTCAGTAACAAAAGTTTCTCAATACTTTGTTATATACCCTTTGTTGGCAATGACAGAGGTCAAATGTTTTCTGTAAGTCTTCACAAGGTATTCACACACTGTTGCTGGTATTTTGGCCCATTCCTCCATGCAGATCTCCTCTAGAACAGTGATGTTTTGGGGCTGTTGCTGGGCAACACTAACTTTCAACTCCCTCCAAAGATTTTCTATGGGGGTGAGATCTGGAGACTGGCTAGGCCACTCCAGGACCTTGAAATGCTTCTTACGAAGCCACACCTTCGTTGCCCGGGCGGTGTGTTTGAGATCATTGTCATGCTGAAAGACCCAGCCACGTTTCATCTTCAATGCCCTTGCTGATGGTAGGCTTTGTTACTTTGGCCCCAGCTCTCTGCAGGTCATTCACTAGGTCCCCCCCGTGTGGTTCTGGGATTTTTGCTCACCGTTCTTGTGATAATTTTGACCCCACGGGGTGAGATCTTGCGTGGAGCCCCAGATCGAGGGAGATTATCAGTGGTCTTGTATGTCTTCCATTTCCTAATAATTGCTCCCACAGTTGATTTCTTCAAACCAAGCTGCTTACCTATTGCAGATTCAGTCTTCCCAGCCTGGTGCAGGTCTACTTTTTGTTTCTGGTGTCCTTTGACAGCTCTTTGGTCTTGGCCATAGTGGAGTTTGGAGTGTGACTGGTTGTGGACAGGTACTCTGGAACAGGTGCAATTAATACAGGTAACGAGTGGAGGACAGAGGAGCCTCTTAAAGAAGTTACAGGTCTGTGAAAGCCAAAATCTTGCTTGTTTGTAGGTGACCAAATACTTATTTTCCACCATAATTTGCAAATTAATTAATTAAAAATCCTACAATGTGATTTTCTGGATTTTTTCCCCCTCATTTTGTCTGTCATAGTTGAAGTGTACCTATGATGAAAATTACAGGCCTCTCTCATCTTTTTAAGTGGAGAACTTGCACAATTGGTGGCGCGCTGCCTGTTAATTTATCATTGAATCACAGCCTACTTCGCCAAACGGGTCATTTAACAAGCGCATTCGCAAAAAAAGCACTGTCGTTGCACCAATGTGTACTTAACCATAAACATCAACGCCTTTCTTAAAATCAATGCATATTTAGTTAATATTGCCTGCTAACATGAATTTCTTTTAACTAGGGAAATTGTCACTTCTCTTGCGTTCTGTGCAACAGAGTCAGGGTATATGCAGCAGTTTGGGCCGCCTGGCTCATTGCGAACTAATTTTCCAGAATTTTACGGAATTATGACAACATTGAAGATTGTGCAATCTAACAGCAATATTTAGACTTACGGATGCCACCCGTTAGATAAAATACAGAACGGTTCCGTATTTCCCTGAAAGAATAAACGTTTTGTTTTCGAAATGATAGTTTCCGGATTTGACCATAATAATTACCAAAGGCTCGTATTTCTTTGTGTTATTATATTATAATTAAGTCTATGATTTGATAGAGCAGGTTGACTGAGTGGCGGTAGGCAGCACCAGGCTTGTAAGCTTTCATTCAAACAGCACTTTACTGCGTTTGCCAGCAGCTCTTCGCAATGCTTCAAGCATTGCGCTGTTTATGACTTCAACTTTATCAACTCCCGAGATTAGGCTGGCAATACTAAAGTACCTATTAGAACATCCAATAGTCAAAGGTATATGAAATACAAATGGTATAGAGAGAAATAATCCTATAATAACTACAACCTAAAACTTCTTACCTGAGAATATTGAAGACTCATGTTAAAAGGAACCACCAGCTTTCATATGTTCTCATATTCTGAGCAAGGAACTTAAACATTAGCTTTTTTACATGGCACATATTGCACTTTTACTTTCTTCTCCAACACTTAGTTTTTACATTATTTAAACTAAATTGAAAATGTTTATTTATTTGAGACTAAATAGATTTTATTGATGTATTATATTAAGTTAAAATAAGTGTTCATTCAGTATTGTTGTAATTGTCATTATTACATATATATATATATATATATATATATAAAAACCGTCCGATTTAATCGCCATTGTTTTTTTTTGGGGTCCTCCAATAATCGGTATCGGAGTTGAAAAAACATAATCGGTCGACCTCTAGCCTCTACTCTACTACCCTACATGTAAAGGTCTATTAATTGATAACTTGTGCAGTGCTATTACAATCTAAATTATAACATGTTATGTTATCTGGACCTTCACACAGGTTCCTGATAACAACCCCAGATGTGTGCGTGTGTGTGTTCCTAAACACAGATCCCTGATAACACCAGATGATAACAGATCAAATTATAATGCATTTTATGTGTGTGTGTGACTGTGCTGTTAAATTCCGGGGATGAGGGACTTTAATCCCCCTCTTCCTAAAGGGATTTTGGAAAGAACAAGGGATTTGGGAATGGATAACAAACTGTGCAGGGTTCACTGCGTAGATCTCGGAATGTGTGGCAGTGTGTGAGTGTATTCTGGGAGCTCAGCATTTCATCATGGTATCAGGTATTGTATTTACCTTGTGTCGGTTCAAAGTTCAAATTCTTGCTTCCATGTGTTATGTTCTGTAGGGATTAATTTACAGGGAAAAGCAGGAGTACGGCTTTAATAATTGGGCGATTTTAGCATGTAAATCTTGGTGGTGTAAAAAAAAAAGAAGTGGGATGCATGCCAGCAAAGCCACAACACTAAACAATACATTAATTGCACTATAACGGTGACACATGGTGCACACAAACTGTTAGGGCTTACATAAAGCTGTGTCCCAACAGCAGAGTCCCAACAGCAGTCCCAACACCTTACCACAAAGCGTAAATGACGCAAAGCGTCAATACAGGAATAAGATCTAATCATACTACACCGGCTATGACGCTCGTCGGATGTGGCAGGGCTTGCAAACCATTACAGACTACAAAGGGAAGCACAGCCGAGAGCTGCCCAGTCACGAGCCTACCAGACGAGCTAAACTACTTCTATGTTCGCTTCGAGGCAAATAACACTGAAACATGCATGAGAGCACCAGCTGTTCTGGAAGACTGCGTGATCACGCTCTCCGCAGCCAATGTGAGTAAGACCTTTAAACATGTCAACATACACAAGGCCGCAGGGCCAGACGGATTACCAGGACGTGTACTGCGAGCATGCGCTGACCAACTGGCAAGTGTCTTCACTGACATTTTCAACCTCTCCCTGTTCGAGTCTGTAATACCAACATGTTTTAAGCAGACCACCATAGTGCCTGTGTCCAAAAACACTAAGGTAACCTGCCTAAATGACTACAGACCCGTAGCACTCACATCTGCAGCCATGAAGTGCTTTGAAAGGCTGGTCATGGCTTACATCAACAACCTCATCTCAGAAGCCCTGGACCCACTCCAATTTGCATACCGCCCAAAAAGATCTGCAGATGCAATCTCTATTGCACTCCACACTGCCCTTTTCCACCTGGACAAAAAGATCACTTATGTGAGAATGCTTTTCATTGACTATGGCTCAGCGTTCAACACCATAGTACCCTCAAAGTTATTCACTAAGCTAAGGATCCTGGGACTAAACACCTTCTGTAACTGGATCCTGAACTTCCCGACGGGCCGCCCCCAGGTGGTGAGGGTAGATAACAACACATCCGCCACGGCAGGTTACCTTAGTGTTTTTGGGCACAGGCACTGTGGTGGTCTGCTTAAAACATGTTGGTATTACAGACTCAATCAGGGACATGTTGAAAATGTCAGTGAAGACACCTGCCAGTTGGTCAGCACATGCCCGCAGCACACGTCCTGGTAATCCGTCTGGCCCCGTAGCCTTGTGTATGTTGACCTGTTTAAAGGTCTTACTCATGTCGGCTACGGAGAGCGTGATCACACAGTCGTTCAGAACAGTTGATGCTTTCATGCATGCCTCAGTGTTGCTTGCCTTGAAGCGAGCATAGAAGTGATGTAGCTCGTCTGGTAGGCTCGTGTCACTGGGAAGCTTGCGACTGTGCTTCCCTTTATAGTCTGTAATAGTTTGCAAGCCCTGACACATAAGACGAGCGTTGGAGCTGGTGTAGTATGATTCAATCTTAGCCCTGTATTGATGCTTTGCCTGTTTGATGGTTCGTCACAGGGCATAGCAGGATTTCTTGTAAGCTTCCGGGTTAGAGTCCTGCACCTTGAAGGCGGCAGCTCTACCCTTTAGTTCAGTGCGAATGTTGCCTGTAATCCATGGCTTCTGGTTGGGGTATGTACGTACAGTCACTGTGGGGACGATGTCCTCAATGCACTAATTGATAAAGCCAGTGACTGATGTGGTGTACATCGGAAGAATCCCGGAACATGTTCCAGTCTGTGCTAGCAAAACAGTCCTGTAGTTTAGCATCTACTTCATCTGACCACCTTTTTATAGACCAAGTCACTGGTGCTTCCTGCTTTAATTTTTCCTTGTAAGCAGGATAGAGTTCTGGTCTGATTTACCAAATAGAGGGTGAGGGAGAGCTTTGTACGCGTCTCTGTGTGTGGAGTACAGGTGATCTAGAATTTTTTTCCCCTCTGGTTGCACATTTAACATGTTGATAGAAATTTGGTAGAAATTATTTAAGTTTCCCTGCATTAAAGTATCTGGCCACAAGGACCGCCACCTCTGGGTGAGTGGTTTCCTGTTTTCTTATTTCCTTATACAGCTGACTGAGTGCGGTCTTTGTGCCAGCATCTGTCTGTGGTAGTAAAAAACTCTCTAGGCAAGTAGTGTGGCGTATATAAAAAATGATTTCCGATTGTTATGAAAACTTGAAAACGGCCCGAATTAATCGGCCATTCCGATTTAATCGGTTGACCTCTAGTGCTAACATAATTGCAAAAGGGTTTTCTAATGATCAATTAGCCTTTTAAAATTATAAACTTGGATTAGCTAACAACATGCCATTGGAACACAGGAGTGATGGTTGCTGATAATGGGCTTCTGTACGCCTATGTAGATATTCCATAAAAAAAAGATGTTTCCAGCTACAAGTCATTTACAACATTAACAATGTCTGCACTGTATTTCTGATCAATTTGAAATTTTAAGACAAAAAATGTGCTTTTCTTTCAAAAACAAGGACATGTATATTTTTTCTTTGCCCCACCTGCCCTGAATGACGGGTCACCACTGCTTCTGTGCCATAAAGTTCCAGACCTTTAGGCAGGGGACATAGTGTTCAGAGTGGTTAGAGAGGCAAGCCAGCAACTGGAGCGTTGCCAGTTCGAATCCTGGGTCTGACGGCGGGGGGGAAAATCAGGTGTGAAGTGAGCTGGCAACAGGAAGGTTGCTGGTACCAAATCCTAGAATCCATTGCCTGCTGTTGTGCCCTTGAACAAGGTACTTAACCCCCAACAACAACAGCTCCCCGGGCGCACTGTGTGGCAGCCCCCCCACACCTCTCCAAAACCTGTATGTGTATGTACACGTGTCTTTCAAAGGGTTTGGTTAAAAGCGTCAAGTCAAATTTTGGTAGGACCTTGTGTGCAATTTACAAATAAATTGAGCTTAATCAATCTAAACTATAATACTGTCTGTGTGTTGCAGGTGCGCGAATGGAGGAAGGAGGGGGGGAAAACCCACATGTGTACAGGTCGTCCAGGCTGGCTGACTGTCTCTCTCAGAGTGGGGAAATACAAGAAGACCAATAAGAACATCATGATCAACATGATGGACATACTGGAGGTGGACACACAGAGACAGGTAGGAGATCAAACACACACACTGTAGCTCTGTATATAAAAGTGTGTGTGTGTGTAAACCCGTATGACCTGGACATGTGCATGTATAACAGGTGGTTCGTGTGGAGCCCCTGGTCAACATGGGCCAGATAACTTCTCTCCTCAACTCCCTGGGCTGGACTCTGCCTGTGCTGCCAGAACTGGACGATCTCACTGTCGGTACGCTACGCATCTCGTTACCATATCATCTGCATATCATCCTCATATATTGGTTGTATATGGCTCAGGTTATATTGTGTGGTGGTATGTGTTATTTTATAAACTGGGTGGTTCGAGCCCTGAATGCTGATTGGCTGACAGCTGTGGTATATCAGACTACAGGTATGACAAAACATGTATTTTTACTGCTCTAATTACATTGCTAACCAGTTTATAATAGAAATAAGGCACCTCGGGGGTCTGTGGTATATGGCCAATATACCAAGTCTAAGGGCTGTATCCAGGCACTCCATGTTGTGTCAGGCTTAAGAACAGACCTTAGCCGTGGTATATTGGCCATATACCACAAATCCCTGAGGTGCCTTATTGCTTAGGTATATGGTTTAGTGTTATAATGTAGTATATATTGTTGTATGGCTATGTTATATGCTAGATTTTTTATTTATTGTTCTCTGAACACGCTCATGATATGATGCTGAAGTACAAAGATAAGTACAACAATCAAACTAATAGTAGTATTTTAAAGGGTAATAAAAAAAACCTGTGGTACGCATTAATGTTATAAAATAATCGTTCTATTTATTGTTATCGCATCAATTCAGGCAATTTATCGCAATATGGAATTTTGTCCATATTGCCCAGCTCTAGTATATACACGTATCTTTCCATGATACTGACCAGGTGAATCCAGGTGAAAGCTACTGTACGATCCCTTATTGATATCACCTGTTAAATCCACTTCAATCAGTGTAGATGAAGGGGAGGAGAACAGTTAAAGAAGAATGTTTAAGTCTTGAGACAACTGAGATATGGATTGTGTATGTGTGTCATTCAGAGGGTGAATGGGCAAGACAAAAGATTTAATTGCTTTTGAACGGGGTATGGTAGTAGTTGCCAGGCGCACCGGTTTGTGTCAAGCACTGTACCACTGTTGGCTATTTCACATTCAACAGTTTCCCGTGAGTATCAAGAATGGTCCACCAGCTAAAGGGCATCCAGCCAACTTGAAAAACAATCCAAATCTACACTGATTTGAAGTGGATTTAACAAGTGTCATCAATAAGGGATCAAGGCCTTCACCTGGTCAGTCTATGTCATGGAAAGAGTAGGTGTTCGTAATGTTTTGTACACTCAGTGTATGGTGGGATATGTTGTTGTCCTATACAACGACTGTCAAATTGTCACCCAGAGGGGTATACTACGAAGGCAAATATTCTGAAATAACCTTTTATTTTTTTTAAAGATGAGTGTGAAATATGCATGGTCTAATTCTCTCAACAACCAAAAACACATATCTATGTTTAGCTTTCTTAATCTACGGGATCGGTGTCCCTATACTGGGACGGTTGAGCTAACGTGCGCTAATGTGATTAGCATGATGATTTAAGTAATAAGAAAATGTCTCAGGACATAGACATGTCTTATATGGTCAGAAAGCTTCAATTCTTGTTAATCTAACTGCACTGTCCAATTTACAGTAGCTATTACAGTGAAAAAATATCATGATATTGTTTGAGGAGAGTGCACAACAACAAAAAATTTATCACGGCAACTGGTTTGATACATTTACCTCTGAAGGTAAATAATGTAATTACATTCAGTACTCTTGCTCTGATTTGTCATCCTGAGGGTCCCAGAGATAAAATGTAGCATAGTTTTGTTTGATAAAATCAATTTTTATATTCAAATGTAGGAACTGGGATCTACAGTTTGAACCCCTGCTGTCTCTGGCTCCACACCCATCCCGCCTGGTCATCTAGATGTGTGCCAGTTAGTGTATAAGCTAATTATCTATCATGTATGACATTCCCTGGAGAGTGTAAACTCTTATTTTGTATTACCATATCATTTTTGTATGTTCTCTATAGTTATGTCCTTGAAAATGTATCAATTGACCAATTCGGAACATTTGGGCAGACTTGATACAAAATATAGTCCAGTATATTAAGGCTTCACTGGATCAATGTGAAACTTTGCACACACACTGCTAAATCTAAATTGCGCCTAAACTGCAATATTATATGATGGCCTTTCTCTTGCATTTCAAAGATGATGGGGAAAAAAGGAAAAAAAATATTAAAAGCTCATGTTTTTTCGTTTGTATTATCTTTTACCAGATCTAATGTGTTATATTCTCCAACATTCATTTAACATTTCCACAAACTTCAAAGTGTTTCCTTTCAAATGGTATCAAGAATATGCATATCCTTGTTTCAAGTCCTGAGCTACAGGCAGTTAGATTTGTGTGTGTTATTTTAGGTGAAAATTGAAAAAAAGGGTCAGATCCCCCAAACATCAGTAGTTATTTCTGGTTGTTTATCAAAGTTAGCTGGCTAACTCGTTGATTGTCGTATACTTCTCTGTAGTTTAGCATTTCCATGGTATATCATCCATCACAGGGTTGTTATTTTGGGTTGTGATAACCATCACACTCTCTTATTGGATTGGATGATACATGGTTTATAGATGGTAGAGTTCCGAAGGTGAAACTCAGAGGAAATGGTTTCGGGAGTGCACAGCGCCCCTGGATCAGATTCCATAATGGTTTTACGGATCCATGAATGTTAGATCAACAGCTTAATGTTTTCCCATCAGCACGCTGTAGATTAATCTGGATTTCCACAGAGACTCTCTCTCTCTCTCACACACACACTCTCACACACACACACACACACACACACACAACCGAGGAACTGTTTCCTGCTCTGTGTTTACCCTGCTCTCTTCATTTTCACCTGTGAGGGTATTGAGTTCCCCGAATCCCTAAAGTGTCCTCACTTTTGTCAGTGTTGTTTTTGTTGTCCTGTGCTCTTCTATGTTGTTGTTATTATTTTTATTTTTTTTACAGTTTGTTATTATTCTGTTTTCAATGAACCGTCAGAATAAACAGCATTTGACAAATACCTTGTCAGTGCACGTCCATATAACATAATAATAATCATTACATGCTTATCAATAACATACTGTAAGGAGCATTCATAGTACATGCAAGCAACAATATACGCTACGCTAATTGATTCCAACATCATTAGAAAAACAAAAAAATAGGATGAATTAGAAAATAACCCCCCCCCCAAACACCACATCCCACCCGAGTGACTCTTTAGATTTAACTCCTCGTAGCAAGAGATCTTACACTGAGCTGCATTTCACCACATTAACAAGGTTCTTTCATTGTCACCTTGAGAATGAGAAGTGGACTATTCCAAAAGAACAATATATCTAAAAACTAGAAGACCCATTGGAGCCATGCCAGTGTATGTGGGGGCTTCCATCTTAAGACAAGGTACTGCTGTATCTTGACTGTTCCTGAGCATTAGGGCTGCAGGTAGCCTAGTGGTTAAAGCGTTGGGCTAGTAACCGAAAGGTCGCCAGACCGAATCCCGAGCTGACAAGGTAAAAACCTGTCGTTCTGCCCCTGAACAAGACAGTTAACCCACTTTTCCTAGGCCGTCATTGTAAATAAGAATGTGTTCTTAATTAACTGACGTTCATAGTTAAATGAAAGTTATATTTAAAAGATACTATTCCCCCATTTTTTACTAAATAATCAAGCCTTCTCCCCTCTCTCTCTCTCTCTTTCTCTCTCTCTCTCTAGGAGGTCTTGTGATGGGTACAGGTATTGAGTCGTCCTCTCATATCTATGGACTCTTCCAGCACATCTGTGTTGCCTTTGAGCTGGTGCTGGCTGATGGCAGCCTGGTCCGCTGTACTGAGGTGAGCATAGCTCTCTTTACTGTTTGACTCTTTGAGAAAACCTTGTAGTCGGAGACTATGTTAGTAATACTACAGACCTCCAGTTCTATAACTAACAGAGTAATACTACATACCTCTAGTTCTATATCAAACAGAGCAATACTACATACCTCTAGTTCTATACCTAACATAGTAATACTACATACCTCTAGTTCTATACCTAACATAGTAATACCTACAGACCTCCAGTTCTATACCTGACATAGTTATAGAACTGGAGGTTTGTAGTATTACTAACAGAGTAATACTACAGACCTCCAGTTCTATAACAGACCTCCAGTTCTATAATACATAGTAATACTACAGACCTCCAGTTCTATAACTAACATAGTAATACTACATGACCTCCAGTTCTATAACTAACAGAGTAATACTACAGACCTCCAGTTCTATAACTAACATAGTAATACTACAGACCTCCAGTTCTATAACATAGTAATAACAGACCTCCAGTTCTAATAATACTACAGACCTCCAGTTCTATAACAGTAATACTACAGTAATACTACAGACCTCCAGTTCTATAACAGAGTAATACTACAGACCTCCAGTTCTATAACATAGTAATACTACAGACCTCCAGTTCTATAACAGACCTCCAGTTCTATAACATAGTAATAGACCTCCAGTTCTACTAACATAGTAATACTACAGACCTCCAGTTCTATAACATAGTAATACTACAGACCTCCAGTTCTATAACATAGTAATACTACATGACCTCCAGTTCTATAACTAACATAGTAATACTACAGACCTCCAGTTCTATAACATAGTAATACTACAGACCTCCAGTTCTATAACATAGTAATACTACAGACCTCCAGTTCTATAACATAGTAATGCTACAGACCTCCTAACAGACCTCCAGTTCTATAACATAGTAATACTACAGACCTCCAGTTCTATAACATAGTAATACTACAGACCTCCAGTTCTATAACATAGTAATACTACAGACCTCCAGTTCTAACATAGTAACTAACATAGTAATACTACAGACCTCCAGTCCTATAACATAGTAATACTACATGACCTCCAGTTCTATAACTAACATAGTAATACTACAGACCTCCAGTTCTATAACTAACATAGTAATGCTACAGACCTCCAGTTCTATAACATAAGTAATCCAGTTCTAACAGACAGACCTCCAGTTCTATAACAGAGTAATGCTACAGACCTCCAGTTCTATAACATAGTAATGCTACATGACCTCCAGTTCTATAACATAGTAATACTACAGTTAACTAGTAATACTACAGACCTCCAGTTCTATAACATAGTAATACTACAGACCTCCAGTTCTATAACTAACATAGTAATACTACAGACCTCCAGTTCTATAACAGAGTAATGCTACAGACCTCCAGTTCTATAACACAGACCTCCAGTAATGCTACATGACCTCCAGTTCTATAACAACATAGTAAGTGACCTCCATCTATAACTACAGACCTAATACTACAGACCCAGTTCTATAACAGAGTAATACTACAGACCTCCAGTTCTATAACATAGTAATACTACAGACCTCCAGTTCTATAACATAGTAATGCCACATGACCTCCAGTTCTATAACATAGTAATACTACAGACCTCCAGTTCTATAACATAGTAATACTACAGACCTCCAGTTCTATAAACATAGTAATACTACATGACCTCCAGTTCTATAACAGACCTCCAGTTCTAGTTCTATAACATAGTAATACTACAGACCTCCAGTTCTATAACATAGTAATACTACAGACCTCCAGTTCTATAACATAGTAATACTACAGACCTCCAGTTCTATAACATAGTAATAACAGACCTCCAGTTCTATAACTAACATAGTAATACTATACTAACATAGTAATACTACAGACCTCCAGTTCTATAACTAACATAGTAATACTACAGACCTCCAGTTCTATAACATAGTAATACTACAGACCTCCAGTAATACTACAGACCTCCAGTTCTATAACAGAGTAATACTACAGACCTCCAGTTCTATAACATAGTAATACTACAGACCTCCAGTTCTATAACATAGTAATACTACAGACCTCCAGTTCTATAATAACATAGTAATACTACAGACCTCCAGTTCTATATAACATAGTAATACTACAGACCTCCAGTTTCATAGTAATATAACAGTTCTATAACATAGTAATACTACAGACCTCCAGTTCTATAACTAACATAGTAATAACATAGTAATACAGACCTCCAGTTCTATAACATAGTAATAACAGACCTCCAGTTCTATAACAAGTAACTACAGACCTCCAGTTCTATAACTAACATAGTAATACTACAGACCTCCAGTTCTATAACTAACATAGTAATACTACAGACCTCCAGTTCTATAACTAACATAGTAATACTACAGACCTCCAGTTCTATAACATAGTAATACTACAGACCTCCAGTTCTAGTAAACAGACCTCCAGTAATAACTACAGACCTCCAGTTCTATAATAACATAGTAATACTACAGACCTCCAGTTCTATAACATAGTAATACTACATGACCTCCAGTTCTATAACTAACATAGTAATACTACATGACCTCCAGTTCTATAACTAACATAGTAATGCTACAGACCTCCAGTTCTATAACATAGTATAACAGACCTCCAGTAAATAGCTACAGACCTCCAGTTCTATAACAGAGTAATGCTACAGACCTCCAGTTCTATAACATAGTAATGCTACAGACCTCCAGTTCTATAACACCTCCAGTAATACTACAGACCTCCAGTTCTATAACATAGTAATACTACAGACCTCCAGTTCTATAATAACATAGTAATGCTACATGACCTCCAGTTCTATAACTAACATAGTAATACTACAGACCTCCAGTTCTATAACTAACATAGTAATGCTACAGACCTCCAGTTCTATAACATAGTAATGCTCCAGTTCAGACCTTCCAGTTCTATAACAGACCTCAGTAATGCTACAGACCTCCAGTTCTATAACATAGTAATGCTACATGACCTCCAGTTCTATAACATAGTAATACTACAGACCTCCAGTTCTATAACATAGTAATACTACAGACCTCCAGTTCTATAACATAGTAATACTACAGACCTCCAGTTCTATAACTAACATAGTAATACTACAGACCTCCAGTTCTATAACTAACATAGTAATACTACAGACCTCCAGTTCTATAACTAACATAGTAATGCTACAGACCTCCAGTTCTATAACTAACATAGTAATACTACAGACCTCCAGTTCTATAACTAACATAGTAATCCAGTTCTAACAGACCTCCAGTTTCTAATAACATAGTAATGCTACAGACCTCCAGTTCTAGTAATAACAGACCTCCAGTAATAGTAATACTACAGACCTCCAGTTCTATAACATAGTAATGCCACATGACCTCCAGTTCTATAACATAGTAATACTACAGACCTCCAGTTCTATAACATAGTAATACTACAGACCTCCAGTTCTATAACATAGTAATGCTAACATGACCTCCAGTTCTATAACAGACCTCCAGTAATACTACAGACCTCCAGTTCTATAACTAACATAGTAATACTACAGACCTCCAGTTCTATAACATAGTAATCCAGTTCTATAACTACACTGACCTCCAGTTCTATAACAGACCTCCAGTTCTATAACATAGTAATACTACAGACCTCCAGTTCTATAACATAGTAATACTACAGACCTCCAGTTCTATAACAAGTAATGCTACAGACCAGTTCTAACTAACAGTTCTCCATAACATAGTAATCCAGTTCTAACAGACCTCCAGTTCTATAACATAGAAATGCTACATGACCTCCAGTTCTATAAACTAACATAGTAATACTACAGACCTCCAGTTCTATAACATAGTAATACTACAGACCTCCAGTTCATAGTAATATAACATAGTAATACTACAGACCTCCAGTTCTATAACTAACATAGTAATACTACAGACCTCCAGTTCTATAACATAGTAATGCTACATGACCTCCAGTTCTATAACTAACATAGTAAAACTACATGACCTCCAGTTCTATAACTAACATAGTAATGCTACAGACCTCCAGTTCTATAACTAACATAGTAATGCTACATGACCTCCAGTTCTATAACTAACATAGTAATACTACACAGACCTCCAGTTCTATAACTACAGAGTAATGTAATGCTACAGACCTTCAGTTCTATAACAGACCTCCAGTAAATGCTACAGACCTCCAGTTCTAATAACAGACCTAACAGTTCAGACCTCCAGTTCTATAACAAGTAACTACAGACCTCCAGTTCTATAACTAACATAGTAATACTACAGACCTCCAGTAATAACTACAGACCTCCAGTTCTATAACATAGTAATACTACATGACCTCCAGTTCTATAACTAACATAGTAATACTACAGACCTCCAGTTCTATAACTAACATAGTAATACTACAGACCTCCAGTTCTATAATAACATAGTAATACTACATGACCTCCAGTTCTATAACTAACATAGTAATACTACAGACCTCCAGTTCTATAATAGAGTAATACTACAGACCTCCAGTTCTTTAACTAACATAGTATTACTACAGACCTCCAGTTCTATAAGTAACATAGTAATACTACAGACCTCCAGTTCTATAACATAGTAATACTACAGACCTCCAGTTCTATAACATAGTAATACTACAGACCTCTCATTCTATAACTAACAGAGTAATACTACAACCCTCCAATCCATTAGTAAACACAAGCCAACACCTAGCTAAAGCTAATCTGGAAACAAAGGTTTCACAGTACAACAAGAGAGCGAAGGAAAGAGTTAGAAAGGAGGAGCACTGTTTCTGTCCCCTGCTGTGTCTCTCTTACAGGAGGGGAACTGTTGTTCTGTGTGTTTGTGTTCTCTAACAGGAGGAGAATTCTGACCTGTTCCACGCGGTTCCTTGGTCCTGTGGAACTCTGGGGTTCCTGGTTGCCGCGGAAATAAAGATTGTCCCTGCGAGGTTGTGGGTTCGTTTGCAGTATGAGCCAATCAGAGGGCTGGAGAACATCTGCCGTCGGTTCAGTGAGGCGTCTGAGGACAAGAACAACACATTTGTAGAAGGACTGCAGTACTCACTGGATGAAGCTGTTATCATGACTGGCACTATGACTGACACCGCTGAACACGACAAGGTGAGAGAGGGAAAGCGAGAAAGAATGACCGGGTACACTGAGAAGGACAAGCGAGGAGGAGAGTGCTGTCTGTCTGCAAGATCTAACCATATCCCTCCTCTCTGTGTGTGTGTTTCAGATCAACCGGATCGGCCTGCACTATAAGCCTTGGTTCTTCAAGCACGTTGAGAGATACTTGACAGAGAACAAGAAAGCAGTAGAGTACATCCCTCTTCGCCATTACTACCACAGACACACACGATCCATCTTCTGGGAGCTCCAGGTACACACACACACGCACACACACACACACACACACGCACACACACACACACACACACACAACACACACACACACACACACACACACACAATGCATTAGACAGATGATACAGAGTGACCCTTTTATCCTGCAGATTTCAGCATGTCATCATATTCTCCACCAGCTCATGCATTAGTCTCCCTAATGCATGCACACACACACTGCTATTAGGAAGTCATGTGTGGTTTGCTGGTAATTGTTTCTTTCCTAACCTTAAATGATGTTATAAATAATGTAGTTTTTTTCTGGCAGACAGAGGATGTTGTTGTTGGGGAAGAGGGAGAGGATGGGTAAGGAGGCAGTTTTACAGCTTCCTGATATTCTATGCTTATTGAGGGTCGTGGTCTGTAGGGCGTACATTACAATAGCTAAACGTTCTGAAATGTACTGGACACCACTGCACTGCTGGAAAGCTGATTCCTGTTCACATGAATGTGTCTCCAGGACATCATCCCGTTTGGTAACCACCCAGTGTTCCGGTGGTTGTTTGGCTGGATGGTTCCTCCTAAGATCTCTCTGTTGAAGCTGACCCAGGGAGAGACCATCAGACAGCTGTATGAGCAGCACCATGTTGTCCAGGACATGCTGGTCCCCATGAAACACATCCAGACCGCTATCGCACGCTTCCACCAGGACATCCACGTAAGACACATACTTTGCATGATTCCACAGCGTAACATATACCCTAATAAATTAGACAAACTCAAGTGTGACTGAGTTGGTATGTCTCGTTTTAAGGGTGTGACTGAGTTGGCATGTCTCGTTGTAGGGGTGTGACTGAGTTGGCATGTCTCGTTGTAGGGGTGTGACTGAGTTGGCATGTCTCGTTGTAGGGGTGTGACTGAGTTGGCATGTCTCGTTGTAGGGGTGTGACTGAGTTGGCATGTCTCGTTGTAGGGGTGTGACTGAGTTGGCATGTCTCATGTTGTGACTAGGGGTGTGACTGAGTTGGCATGTCTCGTTGTAGGGGTGTGACTGAGTTGGCATGTCTCGTTGTAGGGGTGTGACTGAGTTGGCATGTCTCGTTGTAGGGGTGTGACCGAGTTGGCATGTCTCGTTGTAGGGGTGTGACCGAGTTGGCATGTCTCGTTGTAGGGGGTGACTGAGTTGGACCGTTGTAGTGACTGGCATGTCTCGTTGTAGGGGTGTGACTGAGTTGGCATGTCTCGTTGTAGGGGGGTGTTGACCGTTGAGAGTTGGCATGTCTCGTTGTAGGGGTGTGACCGAGTTGGCATGTCTCGTTGTAGGGGTGTGACCGAGTTGGCATGTCTCGTTGTAGGGGTGTGACCGAGTTGGCATGTCCCTCCCTGCAGGTGTACCCTCTGTGGTTGTGTCCGTTCATGCTCCCCCCGGGCCGGGGGATGGTTCATCCTAAAGGTGAGGAGGCAGAGCTGTATGTGGACATCGGAGCGTATGGAGAACCCGGAGTTAAACACTTCCAGGCTAAAGCCTCGTGTAGACAGCTGGAGCAGTTTGTCAGAGAGGTTCACGGGTAAGTTTCTTAACACACACACACACACACATATACCAACCCTTACACACACACACCCCAACAGGGAATAGAGAGTAGGGAGTTAGAGTTCAGATTGTGATGATGTGTGTGTGTCTCCAGGTTCCAGATGCTGTATGCTGATGTGTACATGGAGCGCAGTGAGTTCTGGGAGATGTTTGACGGGACGTTGTATCACCGTCTGAGGAAGGAGCTTGGCTGTCAGGACGCTTTCCCCGAGGTCTACGACAAGATCTGCAAAGCTGCACGACACTGACCTCTAACCTCGGATCCTTTCAACTCTACCAGCAACAATATGAAGATGAGAGCCTTTAAGGAGTGTTTGCACCATGTTCTCATCCTGTTTGTATGGTTAATTCCACTGAATGTGAATGTGCTGATGAAGCAAACACAGCCCTAACACTTGCCTGTTTTGACGTCTAACCTCTGACCCCTAACCCCAACACCAGCCTCTAGCTCATAACCCTAGGAGAGACCTGTGCTGTCATTTGTTTGTTTTAACATTCCTTAATTTGACTATCAAGGGGTATATTTCCTTAGTTCAAATGACTGGACATCTTACAGACTGTGGCTTTAATGATGTAATGCCCTCTGCCTGTTATACAACACATATCCAGTCTGCTCTTCCATCTATCATGTGTTTAGAATCTATCCTGACATATGGAGCATGTTTCTTTGTGTCCACTGTGATCACATCACTCCGCCTTAAACTCATCTGATGATTATTGGTTCGCACGTCATCTGTAGTGTTTAATCGATCACATTTTCCTCTGGCTTGTGGAAGAACAGTCACCTGTTCTCAGTCCGTGTGTGTGTGTGTGTGTGTGTGCGCGTGTTCAGAGAGAAAAGGACTGCTTTTGTCCACATAAATGTTTTTGTTGATGTATGATAATAAAGTTTGATTTGTCAACAGTAAATCTCTACTACTTTCTACGGTACCAAACATAGACATCTTATATTGATCAACATAGATTTGAGTATAGTTGAAAAATAAAACTTTGAAATCTGATGGTTGAATCCTAAGTCTGGGGCGTGCTGCTTGTGTGTATGCTGTGTGCCTTTGCAGCAGTCATCACAGCGTTCCTTCTGGGCGGCACCAGGAAACTCCCTGAAACGCACAAGCTCTGTCAGAGAAAGGTCTCTGTCGTTTCAGGTCGAGTATCACTGTGTGTGTGTGTGTTACTGTGAGTGCTCGTCTCTGTCAGGTTTGTGACGGTATCTCCGTGTCTGGGATCTGAAGGAGGAGGTGTGGCCATTGTCAGTCTAACCCCACCCCTTTTCTGCAATGTCATAACAACCAGAACCAACTGTGCTCTGATTGGAGGAGAGGAAAGGAATACAGGGGTCATGGTTAGAGGTGAAGGGTTAGGTTTAACGGGGGGGTAGAGGAGAGGAAGGGGTGTGACTCAGAAGTGCATGGGACTAGGAACATCTGAGGAGAGAGCGATGGAGAGGAAAAATAAATGGGGAGAAGATAAGGGTATTAATTATTTTTCTACCATTTGGGTCGGGTTGGATGTTACAGGTTACCTAGAATGTTTGGAGTGCATTGGGACAGGGTTAGGGGTCAACGGTTAGGGTACTCGTGGCAGGTTGAGGGCATTGGGACAGAGTACTGTGGTAGATTCTGGAACGTCTGGGTACTAATCCAACATTCCAAACATACCGTGGTTCTGCGTCTCATGACGACACAGCTCCTCTCCAAACCCCATATACACACCATGATATTTGGAGTCAGGTTCATACACTTCTGCACGCTAGAGAGAAAACGTTAAGGTGGTGGTCACTTGCAGTTTAATATGTTCTAAGGTGTGTCTGTGATGGTGGGAGACTGTGTGTGTGAGCCAGGATGTAAGGGTGTGATTTTAGTGTCTGTATATTACCGGGGAGCTGAGGTGCATTATGGGTGCTCCATTTGACCCCGCCCACTTCTCCAACACTCCCTTTACCATAGCAACCAGTGCCTGGCATCCAGCTCTGTGCACACATATGTTGAGACGGAATAAGGCGCTTTGAGCATCACAGAGAAAGATTGATCCAAATCTAATCTACCTTGAATGATTGTAGCCAGTTGATACCTGCTTTTAACATGGTATTACCATGGGGCATATCGTCCAGTGTACTGAGTATAACATATTGTGTTCTCTTGCCCTCTAGTGGTGTACTGTGGTACCTGTGTGTGTTGTGGTACCCGTGCGTTTCTGAACCTCTCTACTCTGCTGTCACACACTCTTCTCACGCTGCCTGGTTTCTTCTGTAGCTCCTCTATAAAGTCTGCTGTTCTGTAGGTTCATGGACCCACTTTCAGGCACTGGTTGCTACGCCACCCTCCCGCCCTGAGGCAGCCACCCTGCTGTCTTCTAAATCTCAGCCTCCTTCAGCCCAAAGGAGGCCAAGCCAAAGCCGACTGCAGTCCCTTACTGTGCCACCAGGGGCGCCGCCTAAACTGCAGTCCCTTACTGTGCCACCAGGGGCGCCACCTAAACTGCAGTCCCTTACTGTGCCACCAGGGGCACCGCCTAAACTGCAGTCCCTTGCTATGCCACCAAGGGTACCACCCATACTGCAGTCCCTTGCTGTAACACTAGAGGTACTGCAGTCCCTTGCTGGAACACTAGAGGTACCACCCATACTGCAGTCCCCTGCTGTAACACTAGAGGTACCGCCCATACTGCAGTCCCTTGCTGTAACACTAGAGGTACCACCCATACTGCAGTCCCTTGCTGTAACACTAGAGGTACCGCCCATGCCACCAAGGGTACCACTTGCCATACTGCAGTCCCTTGCTGTAACACTAGAGATACCACCCATACTGCAGTCCCTTGCTGTAACACTAGAGGTACTGCCAATACTGCAGTCCCTTGCTGTAACACTAGAGGTACCGCCCATACTGCAGTCCCTTGCTGTAACACTAGAGGTACCACCCACACTGCAGTCCCTTGCTGTAACACTAGAGGTACCGCCCATGCTGTAACACTAGAGGTACCACCCATACTGCAGTACCTTGCTGTAACACTAGAGGTACCACCCATACTTCAGCCCCTTGCTATGCCACCAAGGGTACCACCCATACTGCAGTCCCTTGCTATGCCACCAAGGGTACCACCCACACTCCAGTCCCTTGCTGTAACACTAGAGGTACCACCCATGCTGTAACACTAGAGGTACCACCCATGCTGTAACACTAGAGTTATCACCCATACTTCAGTCCCTTGCTATGCCACCAAGGGTACCACCCATACTGCAGTCCCTTGCTATGCCAACAAGGGTACCACCCATACTGCAGTCCCTTGCTGTAACACTAGAGGTACCACCCATACTGCAGTCCCTTGCTGTAACACTAGAGGTACCACCCATACTGCAGTCCCTTGCTGTAACACTAGAGGTATCACCCATACTGCAGTACCTTGCTATAACACTAGAGGTACCGCCCATACTGCAGTCCCTTGCTGTAACACTAGAGGTACCACCCATACTGCAGTCCCTTGCTGCAACACTAGAGGTACCGACCATGCTGTAACACTAGAGGTACCACCCATACTGCAGTCCCTTGATGTAACACTAGAGGTACCGCCCATACTGCAGTCCCTTGCTGTAACACTAGAGGTACCACCCATACTGCAGTCCCTTGCTGTAACACTAGAGGTACCGCCCATACTGCAGTCCCTTGCTGTAACACTAGAGGTACCGCCCATACTGCAGTCCCTTGCTGTAACACTAGAGGTACCACCCATACTGCAGTCCCTTGCTGTAACACTAGAGGTACCACCCATACTGCAGTCCCTTGCTGTAACACTAGAGGTACCGCCCATACTGCAGTCCCTTGCTGTAACACTAGAGGTACCGCCCATACTGCAGTCCCTTGCTGTAACACTAGAGGTACTGCCAATACTGCAGTCCCCTGCTGTAACACTAGAGGTACCACCCATACTGCAGTCCCCTGCTGTAACACTAGAGGTACCACCCATACTGCAGCCCCTTGCTGTAACACTAGAGGTACCGCCCATACTGCAGTCCCTTGCTGTAACACTAGAGGTACCGCCCATACTGCAGTCCCTTGCTGTAACACTAGAGGTACCACCCATACTACAGTCCCTTGCTGTAACACTACAGGTACCACCCTTGCTGTAACACAAGAGGTACCACCCATACTGCAGTCCCTTGCTGTAACACTAGAGGTACCGCCCATACTGCAGTCCCTTGCTGTAACACTAGAGGTACCGCCCATACTGCAGTCCCTTGCTGTAACACTAGAGGTACCACCCATACTGCAGTCCCTTGCTGTAACACTAGAGGTACCACCCATACTGCAGTCACTTACTGAGACACGAGAGGTACCACCCATACTGCAGTCCCTTGCAGTAACACGAGAGATTACCGCCCATACTGCAGTCCCTTGCTGTAACACTACAGGTACCACCCTTGCTGTAACACTAGAGGTACCACCTATACTGCAGTCCCTTGCTGTAACACTAGAGGTACCAACAACACTGCAGTCCCTTGCTGTAACACTAGAGTTACCACCCATACTTCAGTTCCTTGCTGTAACACTAGAGGTACCACCCATACTGCAGTCCCTTGATGTAACACTAGAGGTACCACCCATACTGCAGTCCCTTGATGTAACACTAGAGGTACCACCCAAACTGCAGTCCCTTGCTGTAACACTAGAGGTACCACCCATATTGCAGTCCCTTGATGTAACACTAGAGGTACTGCCCATACTGCAGTCCCTTGCTGTGCCACCAGGGGCACCACCCAAACCTCAGTCCACCGCAGTTGTGCCAGCAATGACCCCGCCCAAACTGCAGCTCCAGTAACGCCTCCAATGCAGAAGCCATATTTGATACCATTCCACTGAATCCACTCTAGCCATTACCACGAGCCCGTCCTCCACAATTACGGTGCCACCAACCTCCTGTGTCGTCAACGTCAACTCATCGCTCATCGGGGCGGCAGTGTAGCCTAGTGGTTAGAGCAGTGGACTAGTAACCGAAAGGTTGCAAGTTCAAATCCCTGAGCTGACAAGGTACAAAATCTGTCGTTCTGCCCCTGAACAGGCAGTTAACCCACTGTTCCTAGGCCGTCATTGAAAATAAGAATTTGTTCTTAACTGACTTGCCTAGTAAAATAAAGGTAAAATTAAAAAATAAAAATAAAATAATGCTTGCGTGTATATTTGAATGATCTTTAATGAGTCAGATAAACATTTGAATAGGATAACTGCTTAGTCTTATTATGAGTTGCATGTGAGGTATTTATAATATCAAAAAATACAGTACCAGTCAAAAGTTTGGACAGATCTACTCATTCAAGGGTTTTTCCTTATTTTTACTATTTTCTACATTGTAGAATAATACTGAAGACATCAAAACTAGAAGATAACACATATGGAATCATGTAGTAACCAAAAAAGTGTTAAACAAATCTAAATTAATTTTACATTCTTCAAAGTAGCCACCCTTTGCCTTGATGACAGCATTGCACACTCTTGGCATTCTCTCACCCAGCTTCACCTGGAATGCTTTTCCAACATTCTTGAAGGAGTTCCCACATATGCTGAGCACTTGTTGGCTGCTTTTCCTTCACTATGCGGCCCAACTCATCCCAAACCATCTCAATTGGGTTGAGGTCAGGGGATTGTGGAGGACAGGAAATCTGATGCAACACCCCACTCTCCTTCTTGGTCAAATAGCCATTACACAGCCTGGAGATGTGTTGGGCCATTGTCCTGTTCAAAAACAAATGATAGTCCTACTAAGCGCAAACCAGATGGGATGGTGTATTGTTGCAGAATGCTGTGATAGCCATGCTGGTTAAGTGTGCCTTGAATTCTAAATAAATCACTGACAGTTGGATGGCGGTTGGAACCAAATATCTAACATTTGGACTCATCAGACCAAAGGACAGATTTCCACCGGTCTAACTACATGTTTCTTGGCCCAAGCAAGTCTCTTCTTACTATCGGTGTCCTTTAGTAGTGGTTTCTTTACAGCAATTTGACCATGAAGGCCTGATTCACCGAGTCTCCTCTGAACAGTTGATGTTGAGACGTGTCTGTTACTTGAACTCTGTGAATCATTTATTTGGGCTGCAATTTCTGAGGCTGGTAACTCTAATGAAATTATCCTCCACAGCAGAGGTAACTCTGGGTCTTCCTTTCCTTTACAGACCCTGGTTTGATTCCAGGCTGTATCACAATCGGCTGTGATTGGGAGTCCAAGCGGCACACAATTGACCCAGCGTCGTCCGGGTTAGCGTTTGGCCGGGGTAGCCCATCATTGTAAATTGGAATTTGTTCTTAACTCACTTGCCTAGTTGAATAAAGGTTACATAAAACATTTAAAAATAGCTTGTCACAACTGATTGGCTGAAACGCATTAAGAAGGAAATAAATAATTTCCACAAATTAACTTTTAACAAGGCCTGTTAATTGAAATACATTCCAGGTGAAGGCACCTGGCAACCTTGGTTAGCACGCACTGCACCCGGCCTGCCACAGGAGTCGCTGGTATGTGATGAGACAAGGATTTCCCTACCGGCCAAACCCTCCCTAACCCGGTTGACGCTAGGCCAATTGTGCGTCGGACCACGGACCTCCCGGTCGCGGCCAGTTACGACAGAGCCTGACAGAGCCTGAACCCAGAGTCTCTGGTGGCACAGCTGGCGCTGCAGTAAAGCGCCCTTAACCACTGCGCCACCCGGGAGGCTACTAGAGAGACCTTAGACAACAACATAGCATTGCAGCAACACATGACAATAACACAACATGGCAGAAGCACAGCATGGTAGCAGCACAAAACAGGATACAAACATTATTGGGCACAGACAACAGCACAAAGGGCAAGAAGGTGGAGACAACAATACATCACGCAAAGCAGCCTTTGAATGAAGAGATTGAGATAAAACTGTCCCGTTTCAGTGTTTGTTGCAGCTCGTTCCAGTCTCTAGCTGCAGCGAACTGAAAAGAGAAGCGACCCAGGGATGTGTGTGCTTTGTGGACATTTAAGAGAATGTGACTGGCAGAACGGGTGTTGTATGTGGAAGATGAGGGCTGCAGTAGATATCTCAGATAGGGGGAGTGAGGCCTAAGAGGGTTTTATAAATAAGCATCAACCAGTGGGTCTTGCTACAACAGCTATATGGAGCTGACCAGTTTACAGAGGAGTATGGAGTGCAGTGATGTGTCCTTTTAAGGAGCATTGGTGACCGAATGATAAAGGACATCTAGGCGCAAGCTCTCTTGTTGTGATGCGCGTTTTGTCCTATATTTTGTTATGATAAAAAGTTTTTTTTAAATCCCAGCCCTGTACCCGCCAGAGGCCTGATAGGAACATTCTTATTGACAATGACAGCCTCACTGACTTGCCTAGTTAAATTAACGTTAAATAAAATAAAAATATGCAAGCAACAGATTATTTGAATTATGGCAATCATCTCGCATTAATGATTTGATCAAAAAAGGCAAACAATGTCTCACATTTGATTAGACTAGGGTTGAAATAATTGATTACTTGCACACAATTGACATGCAAAAAAGGAGGCAAAGAAAATCCAAATTCTAGAGGTTAGTGCGCATTTGCTTTGCAAACACCAAAACAGGGAATTGAAGAGAAATGTATGTATTTTGGAACTCTTCTCTGGTGTTGCCTCCTTAGAGCAATGTGAAGTTCTAGAAAAAGTGTCTAGACACTGAACACCCGGACCACAGCTCTGCTTTGAGGCAGACCATTCAGGCATTGATGATGTTTCAGACATGGATAATGGTTTTGGCTTTACAGACGATTGTGGAGAGCGCAGCCACACTCCAAAACGCACATTTTGGCGCCCGCATATTCGAAATCCCAGCCGTTGTCGCACTCCTCATAGACTAGCGAGTCCATTTAGGGCAATGGCAGCTCATGTTTCAGTCATTAAGACATTGACAAACAGACGCAGAGTCTGTCATTTCGCGCAGGTTAACATGCAGCGATACCACCGCTCATTTAGATGTTATTGGAACATTCCCAGTGAAATCTTCATTCACACCATGGTGTCCTAGATTCAAGGCATGTTCCGTTGCATCTAACGTTAACAATGTATCTAAACAGTGTACTCACAGACGAACGGGACATGTAGCTAAAACGTGTTGGGATCTGGGGAGGGGTCGTGCTCCCAGGCATTTCAACCAAGGTGTAGACTCTTACACTCCCATGACGGGTCATCTAGCATCGAAGTGTTGGAACCCTGGATACCGGAATCCACATTTCTTTGTGCTTCTTAATCTAGACACAAAGCAAATGAGTCAGACTTGAATAGGACTTCGGTGTTGGAATTTCGACGGATATTCGCCCGTTCAAACCTCAAAAGCTTTCAAATCACTTGAGCCACAGACTCCAAATAAGTGTCATGATGTTGAAAACATTGCGCACAACATTTCACAGGTCTTATTTCACGATTTGGACATTAATTCACTTTCCAAAGCTTATAAACATGTGGAAATGTGAGCAGCATTTTGTATTCAAGTTGAATTAGTTAGGGAGTGTAAACAAAGTACAAACTTTTTTTACATTCACATTTCAATAGCTCCTTGGTCATGTGACCTACTGACTTTAAACAAGGTTCAGAATGTCCACTAACTACCCTTCTATATTGCACACCCTTTAGTTTGTCCATTTTCATCTCACAAGGTTTACATGAATTTTTCAAAATGTAACTTTAAAAAAATGTACTGACTTTAAACCAGGTTCAGAATGTCCACAGACTATACCTTCATATCTCACACTCTGATGTTTGTCTACTTTCATCTCATGCTATTAGACTTAAATCTGTAAGCTTTGTAGGCCTTCATTTTACATGGGTGTTAAAAAAAATGTTTAAGGCAACAAATGTTCCTGTCTCGCAATAACTATCTTTCACATGGACACTGAAAAGATCCGCAAATGGCTCTATGTGGTATGGATCAAGGAAAGGAGAGGTATTCGAACAGAGATGCTTAAAGGAAGGCGCACAGGTAGACCTCATGAAAACAATGTTTCATATGCTCTTTTTAATCACAGTAATAGGCAGTGATTTTGTCAGTCACAGTGATCTTGATAACGTGAAAAATCATTTTCAAAGCATCACTTTCATATACTGTACATTAAGACAAATCCTTCTATGTTGAGTATTAGAACTCAGTTTACATAACCTGATAATGACTTGATATTTGAGTGCATTCACAACAAGCCACCTGCAGACAACTTACAAAATGCAATATTGCATTTGAGGGTTAGTTTTTCTGATGAAAATAGTTATTTGATGCATGGCCTACCATTTCTAACTGGGAAAATAAATTCTTAAAGTCTTTTGTGAGTAAAATCCTTTTTCAAAAAATTGATTTAGGTACATTTTTGAGATGAGGTATGAGGGTTGTGATATGGGTCATTTAATAGTGAAATAATTGAACTTCTTATGGCTGCAGGGGCAGTATTGAGTAGCTTGGATGAAAGGTGCCCAGAATAAACGGCCTGCTCCTCAGTCCCAATTGCTAATATATGCATATTATTAGTAGTATTGGTTAGAAAACACCCGGAAGTTTCTAAAACTGTTTGAATGATGTCTGTGAGTATAACAGAATATGACAGGCAAAAACCTGAGAAGAAATCCAAACAAGAAGGGGGAAATCTGAGGTTGGTCGATTTTCAACCCAGCCCCTATTGAATACACAGTGTGATATTGGTTATGTGGCACTTCCTAAGGCTTCCACTAGATGTCATCCGTCCTTAGAAACTTGAATGAGGCTCCTACTGTGATGTGGGGCCGGATGAGAGCTCTTTGAGTCAGTGGTCTGGCCAGGTCCTGGTCACGCGCATTACATATGAGAGCGACCTGCGTTCCATGGCTTTTCTACAGACAATGGAATTCTCCAGTTGGAACGTTATTGAAGATTTATGATAAAAACATCCTAAAGATTGATTGTATACTTAGTTTGAAAACGACCTGTAATATAACTTTTTGCACTTTTCGTCCGACGTTCGGCTGGACCTGCACGAGCGTTTGGATTTGTGTACCTTACGCCCTAACAAAAGTAGCTACTTGGACATAAATAATGGACATTATCGAACAAATAAAACACTTATTGTGGAACTAGTATTCCTGGGAGTGCATTCTGATGAAGATCATCAAAGGTAAGATAATATTTATAATGTTATTTCTGATTTCTGTTGACTCCAACATGGCAGATAAAAATTTAAAAAATTCTGAGCGCCTTTCTCAGATTATTGCATTGTTTGCTTTTTCTGTAAAGTTTTTTTGAAATCTGACACAGCGGTTGCATTAAGGAGAGGTATATCTATAATTCCATGTGTAACACGTATTATCATCAACATTTATAATGAGTATTTCTGTCAAATTGATGTGGATTTGCAAAATCACTGGATGTTTTTGGAACTAGTGAATGTAACACGCCAATGTAAACTCAGATTTTTTTATAGAAATATGTACTTTATCAAACAAAACATACATGTATTGTGTAACATGAAGTCCTATGAGTGTCATCTGATGAAGATCATCAAAGGTTAGTGATTAATTTTATCTCTAACGGGATCGATATGACAACAGCCAGTTAGAAGACACAATGCATGAATGCAACAAAAAAATATTACTTATTACTGTCCATGAGTAACCTCAACCTTGTGGGTGTTTGGGCCAATTAAAGTGCCAACTCAATTCTACCACTGACTAGTCTCTCATGCCCCTATGAATGGGGACACAAGGCAATAGTTTTTCATCTAAACCAGACCTTTTTTACTGGAGTACACTAACCCCTAATGAGGCTCTTTTCTTGACACATAGTCAAGTTTAAAAGTAGATTGTCTTAAGGGTGTATTACGTCCTGTACTGGCCCCAATGTCATATCCATTCTGGATTCTGAGTGGTAAAATCATATCTGAAAAATGCCTGTATGTATGTGTATACACTTTCCGCCAAGACAGAAATGCCAAAGAGGTTGGAGTTGCAATCTACTGCAGACACAGCCTGCAGAGTTCTGCCATGCTATCCAGGTCTGTGCCCAAACAGTTCAGGCTTCTACTTTTAAAAATCCACCGTTCCAGAAAAATGTCTCTTACTGTTGTCGCTTGTTTACAGACCCCCTCAGCCCCCAGCCGCGCCCTTGACACCACATGTGAATTAATTGCCCCCCATTTATCTTCAGAGTTTGTACTGTTAGGTGAACTAAACTGGGATATGCTTAACAATCTAAACTAGATGCCCTCAATCTCACCCAAATTATCATGGAACCTACCAGGTACAATCCCAAATCCGTAAACTCGGGCACCCTCATAGATATCATCCTGACCAACCTGTCCTTTAAATTCACCTCTGCTGTCTTCAGCTAGGATCTCAACGATCACTGCCTCATTGCCTGCGTCCGTAATGGGCCGCGGTCAAACAACCACCCCTCATCACAGTCAAACGCTCCCTGAAACACTTCAGCGAGCAGGCCTTTCTAATCGACCTGGTCCGGGTATCCTGGAAAGCTATTGACCTCATTCCATCAGTAGAGGATGCCTGGTTGTTCTTTGAAAGTGCTTTCCTCACCAACTTAAATAAGCATGCCCCATTCAAAAAATGTAGAAGCAGGAACAGATATAGCCCTTCGTTCACTCCAGACCTGACTGCCCTTGACCAGCACAAAAACATCCTGCGGCGTACTGCATTAGCATTGAATAGACCCTGCGCTATGCAACTTTTCAGGGAAATTAGGAACCAATATATACAGGCAGTTAGGAAAGCAGAGGCTAGCTTCTTCCAACAGAAATGCACAAACTCCAAAAAGTTCTAGTACAGTGGCAAAGTCCATGGAGAATAAGTGCACCTCCTCCCAGGTGCCAACTGCACTGAGGCTAGGAAACACTGTCATCACAGATAAATCTACGATTATCGAGAATATCAATAAGCATTTTTCTACGGCCGGCCTTGCTTTCCACCTGGCTACCCCTACCCTTGTCAATAGATCTGCACCCCCCACAGCAACTTGCCCAAGCCTCCCCATTTGCACATGTACATAGCCCATCTATAATTTAGCCCAAACAACTACCTCTTTCCCTACTGTATTTATTTTATTTTATTTATTTATTTTGCTCCTTTGCACCCCATTATTTTTATTTCTACTTTTCACATTCTTCCACTGCAAATCTACCATTCCAGTGTTTTACTTGCTATATTGTATTTACTTTGCCACTATGGCCTTTTTTTGCCTTTACCTCCCTTATTTCACTTCATTTGCTCACATTGTATATAGACTTGTTTCTACTGTATTATTGACTGTATGTTTGTTTTACTCCATGTGTAACTCTGTTTTTTTATGTGTCGAACTGCTTTGCTTTATCTTGGCCAGGTCGCAATTGTAAATGAGAACTTGTTCTCAACTTGCCTACCTGGTTAAATAAAGGTGAAATAAATCAAATAAAACATTTCTCCTTCAACCAAATCCAGATAGCTGATGTTCTGAAAGAGCTGCAAAACCTGGACCCCTACAAATTAGCTGGGCTAGACAATCTGGACCCTCTCTTTCTAAAACGATCTGCCGCAAAACCCCTATTACTAGCCTGTTCAACCTCTCTTTCGTATCGTCTGAGATCCCCAAAGATTGGAAAGCTGCCGCGGTCCTCCCCCTCTTCAAAGGGGGTGACACTTTAGACCCAAACTGCTACAAACCTATATCTATCCTACCCTGTCTTTCTAAGGTCTTCGAAAGCCAATTTATCAAACAGATCACCGACCATTTCGAATCCCACCTTACCTTCTCCACTATGCAATCTGATTTCCGAGCTGGTCATGGGTGCACCTCCGCCATGCTCAAGGTCCGAAACGATATCATAATCGCCATCGATAAAAGACAATACTGTGCAGCCGTATCCATCGACCTGGCCAAGGCTTTCAACTCTGTCAATCACTGCATTCTTATTGGCAGACTCAACAACCTTGGTTTCTCAAATGACTGCCTCGCCTGGTTCACCAACTACTTCTCAGATAGAGTTCAGTGTGTCAAATGGGAGGGCCTGTTGTCCGAACCTCTTGCAGTCTCTATGGGGGTGCCACAGGGTTTAATTCTCGGGCCGGCTCTTTTCTCTGTATGCATCAATGATGTCGCTCTTGCAGCTGGTGATTCTCTGATCCACCTCTACGCAGACAACACCTTTCTGTGTACTTCTGGCCCTTCTTCTTAACAATGTGTTAACTAACCTCCAGACGAGCTTCAATGCCATACAACTCTCCTTCCATGGCCTCCAACTGCTCTTAAATGCAAGTAAAACTAAATGCATGCTCTTCAACCGATCGCTGCCCGCATCTGCCCACCCGCCTAGCATCACTGCTCTGGACGGATCTGACTTAGAATATGTGGACAACTACAAATACCTAGGTGTCTGGTTAGACTGTAAACTCTCCTTCCAGACTCATATTAAGCATCTCCAATCCAAAATTAAATCTAGAATCGGCTTCCTATTTCGCAACAAAGCATCCTTCACTCATGCTGCCAAACATACCCTCGTAAAACTGACTATCCTACCGATTTCAGACTTCGGCGATGTAATTTACAAAATAGCCTCCAACACTCTACTCAGCAAACTGGATGCAGTCTATCATAGTGCCATCCGTTTTGTCACCAAAGCCCCATCTATTACCCATCACTGCGACCTGTATGCTCTCGTAGGCTGGCCCTCGCTTCAGATTCGTCGCCAAACCCACTGGCTCCAGGTCATCTATAAGTCCTTGTTAGGTAAAGCCCCGCCTTATCTCAGCTCACTGGTCACCATAGCAGCACCCACCTGTAGCACGCGCTCCAGCAGGTATATTTCACTGGTCACCCCCAAAGCCAATTACCCCTTTGGCCGCCTTTCCTTCCAGTTCTCTGCTGCCAATGGCTGGAATGAATTGCAAAAATCACTGAAGCAGGATACTCACATTTCCCTCACTATCTTTAAGCATCAGCTATCAGAGCAGTTTACAGATCATTGCACCTGTATGTAGCCCATCTGTAAATAGCCCATCCAACTACCTCATCCCCATATTGTTATTTATATTATTTATATATATAGATACTGTGGTACAAAGGAGCAAACATTTTATATATATATATATATATATATATATATATATATATATATATATATATATATATATATAAATGTTTGCTCCTTTGTACCACAGTATCTCTACTTGCACATTCATCTTCTGCACATCTCACTCCAGTGTTTATTTGCAAAATTGTAATTATTTCTCCACTACGGCCTATTTATTGCCTTACTTCCCTAATCTTACTTAATTTGCACACACTGTACATATACTTTTGTATTGTGTTATTAACTGTATGTTTGTTTATTCTATATGTAACTCTGTGTTGCTGTTTGTGTCACACTGCTTTGCTTTATCATGGCCATGTCGCAGTTGTAAATGAGAACTTGTTCTCAAATAACTTACCTGGTTGAATAAAGGTGAAATAAAATTTAAAAAATACTGTATGTGGGAATGTCTTATGTCCGTCCTACATGTTGTGCTGGTACATGGGAGTATTCCTCAACTGCATATATCATAAATTGCTCTTGCAAATAGAAGTATTATGTTCAACAACTGACATTTTCAGATATTATTTTGACAAACACACATTGGTGCTTACAATTCATTCTCTATTGTCATTGATTTGGTGGGCACTGTCATCTGTGATCTTTGTCATATGACTTTCTCTAAGCACGTACTGATGAAACTATCACTTAATATATTTTTCTTAAAGTCTACACACGCTCTACATTTATTCACTCTGCGATAGGTTTGGATCTGTCACGTCGCCGACGACGGTGCCTCTTGCTCTTCGGGCGGTGCTTGGCGGTCGTCGTCGCCGGCCTATTAGCTGCCGTCGATTCCTTTTCCGTTTGTTTTGATTAATGGGTAATTGGGTACACCTGTTTTGTGTTAGGGTTTGTTTGTAGGCTATTTAAGGGCACTAGGCCTGCTGGGTATTTGTGCGGGCTTGTTTCTTGTTACTCTGTTTGGATGGTGTTAATTTTGTTCGTGTCTTTATTCTCCGGACTATTTTGTCCTGTTGTTTGGACTGAGAACTTGTACACGCCTGTGTGTTGGCGTGACCGTTTTGTTACGCCGGTGAAATAAATTGACAACGACTGAACCCTGCTCTCTGCGCCTGATTCCACCCACCACTCCTAGTTTATCGTAACAGGATCCTATATGCTACTTTTATTATTGTCCCGTAAATGGTTCTGTAAATGTGTAGAATGGGGCATAAAGGAAAATACCTCTACTAATAAATTATTACTAGATTACAGTGATAAGGAAAACAGCATACACATTTGGCTTGTGTATTCATTTGCCTATAACTAATCACAATTCCTTTATTTTTACATAAAAAAAGAGAATACTTCAAAATGAGGAGATCCTGCCATGGAAAAGACAACTGGATGGACATAAAGTGGAAAGGAGGGGAAATAACTCCCACCATGCAGCAGGACACCTTCAGCTGTGGGGTCTTTGTAATGCAGGTTTGATAGTTATATTTTCAATAATTGAATGGTTAGCTGTTATGTGACAATTAGGTCAAACACTCTATTTCATTTTTTGGTGAAGATGGCCATGGAAGTTGAACAGAACTTCCCCAACATCCCCCCCCCCCAAATGTTACGGAACCTTCAAAAACACATGGAGCAACTGCAAAAAGAAATGACTGAGGATATACTAAAAATGTCTGGTATGCAACGACATTTAATTCAAACTATTCGTCATTCATCATACATCATATTATTTATAACGTGTCGTGTTACGCTTTGTTTTGATTGAATGTTCTGCATGCCAACTGTGGTTCCATGTGCTGTGCCTAGGAATGAAGACAAAAGAGTTCAACAGAGTAAAGAACACAAACTGGAAGTGCAGTCTTTGTTGTTGAAAATGTATGCTATACCCCATCCACACTGAAGAGGCTCTGAAATGTACATCAACCAGGGATAAAGAGAAAGTTAACACTGTGAAATGTTTCATACTTAAATTAAGTTGTGTCTGTTGACATGTTGGAAAAGATTAAAGGTCTACAATTTCTGTTAAATTTGTCAATATTAAATGTTTATTCATTGATTTACTGGCCACCATTACTGTGGTTACATGTTCAGTATATGTATTGACCAGCAAACCCATTGCAGCCTACCTCACCAGCTCCCTCTCCATCCCTGTTCAGTATATGTATTGACCAGCAAACCCATTGCAGACTACCTCACCAGCTCCCTCTCCATCCCTGTTCAGTATATGTATTGACCAGCAAACCCATTGCAGACTACCTCACCAGCTCCCTCTCCATCCCTGCTTAGGACAATTAATAGCAGGAAATAAAAAAACAGGAAAAATAAGTACTTAGAACTACCAATTATTGTAGATAAATATTAAAGAAAAGGGTAAACAACACTGGACTGAACCCCCTAATTGTCAAACGAATATTAATGTACAACAATATAGAAGATAGGTTCTGGATGTGCAATATGGGTGTACATCCACTGCATGCTTCTTAGGTGTGTAATTGACATGACCAAGGAGGTATTGCAAATGTGAAACTGTGAAAAATGTACGTTACAACGCGTGACTTTACAGTACACAAACAAGAGTGTGCAATATAGAAGGGTAGTCAGCGGACATTAGGTCACATGACCAAGGAGCTATTGAAATTTTACATTTTGAAAAATGAATGTAAAAACTTGTGAGATGAAAATTGACAAACTAAAGGGTGTGCAATGTGTAGGCCCACTGAGTGGACCTTCTGAACCTTGTTTGAAGTCACCAGGTCACATGACCAAGGAGTTTGAAAAATTGTGAGATGAAAATGGACAAACTAAAGGGTGTGCAGTGTATGTCTATGCCATCGGGTTAGCTGTTAAGATAATTTTGTTCTCAATGTTCATAAACTGAACTTCAATTAAAATACTCTGTCTGTTACTAAGAATTTGTAAGGTTCTTATTAAAATGAAACAGACAGAGGCCAGTCTACCATAGTCAGCATGTTTAATTACGAAAGCTCTGCTTATCATTTCCTGTACATTGGTCTATATACCTCACATTTCGTCATAAATGTCCCTCCTCCTCTCAGAAACAATGACAATATATTTCACAAGTCTTCTCCTACTCATACATTGTCTGCCACCTGTTATACAATCTACTACAAGCCCAATGTCTCTCCCCTCCCTAGGTGGGGACAGAATGTCCTGTAAGGAACACAGTAGTACAGCTTGTTGATAGCTCCTCTTATCATTTGAATCACACTTGCACCCTGCTTACATACTAAAAAGGAACAAAAAGTCATTGTTCTAATTCTGACTAAAACTACACACATTAGATTTATGATTCTAATAAATTTCATAGGATCATACAGTGACAGGGTAGAATTTTGTTAATTATAGTTCTATGTTAAATGTATACATCATTTAGTCATTATTCATAAAATTCCTAACATTAGCTACAACCAGTTTTGAAAGTGTTAGGAGTAATGGTTAAAGAGCTATTGAAATTTGATTTTTTTTATTTACCAGACAGGCCAAGTTAACCAGACAGGGAAAGTTACAGAGCTCAGCCATTTCTTATATTCATATAAACTCTAATTCGTAAAGCGTTCATATTTTTTTATTTTTTTACATGAATAGCAAGTTTTAACCAACAACGGGGTCAATGGACAGACTGCAGTGTTTCTGGGAAACTTGCATTTATTATGCTGACGTTGTCTTGGTTGCGCATAGGAGAGGTTTCAAATTTAGCGATTACAATGTATAGATATTCTCTCAATGCGTGGAGTGAGCGGATAATCATAGATGAAATTATATACAGTGCCTTCCAAAAGTATTCGGCCCCCTTGATCTTTGCGACCTTTTGCCACATTTCAGGCTTCAAACATAAAGATATAAAACTGTATTTTTTTGTGAAGAATCAACAACAAGTGGGACACAATCATGAAGTGGAACGACATTTATTGTATATTTCAAACTTTTTTAACAAATCAAAAACTGAAAAATTGGGCGTGCAAAATTATTCAGCCCCCTTAAGTTAATAAGTTAAGTTAATGTCTGAGTTGGACACAGGCTCTGTCCATGTACATCTTAGGTCCAGGGGGATTTGTAGGCTAGGCCCTAATTTATGCATTTTCTGTCACCTGAAGCTGCATGGCAAATAGTCCAAGAACACAACAAAAGCACAGGACAAGGACAATCCCTAAGGCCTAGTCAGCTCTTCCCCCTCCGAGGGTCCAAAATATCTGTTACAGTATCCAGAGGACAGACTATTGAATGTGTGATAGAATAATGCTAGTATCCATGTCTGGTATATATCTGAAACTTGTCCCCGAAACAGGACTCGGAAACTATCTATGTGTACAGTACCAGTCAAAAGTTTGGACACCGACTCATTCCAGGGCTTTTCGTTATTTTTCTATTTTCTACATTACTTTAAGCCATTAAGGGGTGGCAGGAAGCCTTGTGGTTAGAGCGTTGGGCCAGTAAGCGAAAGATTGCTAGATCGAATCCCCGAGCTGACAAGGTAAAAAAAAACAAGGCAGTTAACCCACTGTTCCTAGGCCGTCATTGTAAATAAGAATTTGTTCTTAACTGACTTGTCTAGTTAAATAAAGCTTAAATAAAGTAAAATTATTTTTAATTAAGGTCAGTCAATTTGGGAACATTTCAAAAACTTTGAAAGTTTCTTCAAGTGCAGCCGCAAAAACCATCAAGGGCTATGATGAAACTGGCTCTCATGAGGACCGCCACAGGAAAGGAAGACCTCTGAGTTACCTCTGCTGCAGAGGATAAGTTCATTAGAGTTACCAGCCTCAGGAATTGCAGCCCAAATATATGCTTCACAGAGTTCAAGAAACAGACACATCTCAAACTCAACTGTTCAGAGGAGACTGCATGAATCAGGCCTTCGTGGCCAAATTGCTGCAAAGAAATCACGATTAAAGGACACCAATAAAAATAAGAGGCTTGCTTGGGCCAAGAAACACCAGCAATGGACATTAGACCGGTGGAAATCTGTCCTTTGGTCTGATGAGTCCAAATTTTAGATTTTTCGTTCAACCGCTATGTCTTTGTGAGATGCAGAGTAGGTGAACGGATGATCTCTGCATGTGTGGTTTACACCATGAAGCATGGAGGAGGAGGTGGGATGGTGTGGGGGTTCTTTGCTTGTGACACTGTCAGTGATTTATTTAGAATTCAAGGCACACTTAACCAGCATGGCTACCACAGAATTCTGCAGCAATACACCATCCCATCTGGTTTCGCTTAGTGGGACTATCATTTGTTTTTCAACAGGACAATGATCCAACACACCTCCAGGCTGTGTAAGGGCTATTTGACCAAGAAGGAGAGTAGAGTGTGGAATCAGATGACTTGGCCTCCACAATCAACCGACCTCAACCCAATTGAGATGATTTGGGATGAGTTGGACCGCAGAGTGAAGGAAAAGCAGCCAACAAGTGCTCAGCATATGTGGGAATTCCTTCAAGATTGTTGGAAAAGCATTCCAGGTGAAGCTGGTTGAGAGAATGCCAAGAGTGTGCAAAGCTGTCATCAAGTCAAAGGGTGGCTACTTTGAAGAATCTCAAATATAAAATATATTTTGATATGTTTAACACTTTTTTGATTACTACATGATTCCATTTGTGTTATTTTATAGTTTTGATGTCTTCAGTATTATTCTACAATGTAGAAAATAGTAAAAATAAAGAAAAACCCTTGAATGAGTAGGTGTTTTCAAACTTTGGACTGCAAAGGGGTTTTAAGTTCCTCTCAGGAATTCTGTCTTATTTACCCTGGTCTCTTCCCCCACACAAGCCTTTAGATGTTGTTACACCCTGTGGAGATAGGGCCTGGTTACTCTGTAAACTTGTTATTGTGTGATTGGTCAATGGTGGTTGGTTTTGGGTTGAAGAGTTACACCTTCAGATGTTATAAATGGAATTAAATGTCTTTGTTGTCTCTCTTATCCTGTATCCCATCCATGGAGGAAGGTTGTATGATCAATTCTCATTTCCTAGGCCAGAGGCCTAGTCATCTCTTTGTTCATGCGTTGTCTTGTAAGTTAACTTTATACTCTATATGCTTTGAATAATGCCTTGTAATGCTTGTTAATGCTTGTAACTTAAGCTTTATGCCTTGTATGTGAATTCATTCATTATACAATATTAATTAAATATCTGCCTTTGATATAGACAATTCTCAGACCAATTCTTGCAAGACAACTCATTGCCTATTGCTTGCTTGTGTATTTGAATTATCTTTATGGAGGCAGATGAACATTTTAGTAGGCTAATTGCTTAGTCATTAGATATATAGAAATGAATGTAAAAATAATTACAGCATTTCATGATTAAACTAAAAGATGTCCACCATGAAAATATTGTCGCATTTACATTGCGTAATTTATTGACAGTCTCAAATTAGCACCAGAGATAAAACTTTGTCACAGATGCACACCAGCCGACGGAAGCTAATTGGCGAAAGAAGTTGGCTAGCACTAGCTAGCCTAGACGACTTCAAGACACAAGCATGCTTAATGTTCCTATAGACTTCTAGTCAGACTTCTGTGGACGTTTGTTAGCACTGGCTCATGAAACTATCTATAACTTCCCTCGTACTGGATGCAGAGATAAAAACGGTATCCACAATAATATTCTGTTGCAGCTAGCGATGTTAGTAAAATCATTTTTCTCAAAAAATCCTGCAAAATATTTAACTCAAAAAATAAATTGCAGGCCCCCTGCAGTACCCCAGTTTAAAGCTAATTTGTTGTTTGTAGCCGGCAATCAGTAGATCCTCAACAAGAAGACCAAGTGTAATGTGTAAACCCATGTTTCTCTAGAACAATCAATTATTAAACTAAAAATGGTGTTGACAAAAAACTTCACTGGTGAAAAATGTACTACATTTATAGGTAATGTATCCAGGGAAGTGTGAATGCTTAATCAAGACACATTGCCGGAATCGTAAAAGTGTTATGTTACACTAGGTTTACATAGTGCACTGAAGAAGAATTCCTTAGACAGATACTGAGGGTGTTTCCTAAATGTTACCCTATGCCCTATAGGGCTCTGATCAAAAGCAGTGCACTATGTAGGGAATAGAATGCAATTTGGGACATACACTGACTGACACTATGAAAGTTATTAACTATTAACACCCAGAAGAGGTGCGCTATCTTTCTTGACCTCTCTGTGACCTGTGGTGGAGAGTAAGTCTGAAGGTGTTTAGCTCCCCTGGTTAGAAAAGGTAGTACAAATATGTTAATCGTTTCTACTACTCGTGGTTTGTTAACTAGGATATATTGTTTCATTAATGTCAAATATATTCCTGTGTCTGGCCAAATACCCCTTAAACCCCAACATGGACACAAATGTAAAACAATAGAAGGAAATGATAGGAAGGGGTTGCTACTGGAACTGAAAAGCTATAAGCAAGGCAGACAGAAAGGTGGTGTATATGCTGTACAGCAGGCCCACTGGGTAAACAGAAGCAGACTGGGTCTGTGTGTTTATATTCATGACATCTGCCTCCCTCTCACTCTCTCAAACCTCTTCCACTTCTCTGAGGCTTGGACAAACAGTAGCTAGTGCTTTCACTGCTGCCCACACAGCTGCCCACACATTACTGTTGCTGTATTACTCTTCTCTCTGGGCAAGCTAACTGTACTGCTGGGGATGACTATTATAGGGCTGTTCACTTCAAAAAAAAGTTGGGCAGGGAGAGTTGTAGCTTGCAGCTGTGTCATCGTTTAGCCATTAAACCATAGTGGCTACCCCCTGTTTGATTCCAATTCCATCGTTGACTTTGTTCTTCTCATTAATGTCTGACCACTGGGACTTTGACTGACCCAGCAGCACAGGAGATTCTGTCTTAGTTGTGTTCTTATCCATAGAGGATGTTGGTGGGGATCCTGGTTCTGCTCTACCTGGTGGGGGCACCAGCCCTAGCACAAACCCTCTGCCAGCCTAGTAAGTTACTCAGATTGATCTAAAGAAGACGCTTATGTCCTCACAATTTCTACTTGTTTTTTGCTTTTGTGTTTGGTTGGTTGTCATTCTTTAGTTTATATTAGTGTTACAAAATGTTATGTTTACAATCTCTTATTGTGTCCCTGAATGTTTCTTTTATCTAGTTCGCCAAATATCTATAGTTTAATGTAGGGAGAGAGAGACTGTGCAATACTTGTCAGCTGATCAGAGTTTTCTCGAGGAAGACGTTCACGTGAATGAGTATGGTTATAATGATTTTTTTCATGATTTAAATGGTGTTTGATGCTGTTCTGTTGTTTATGCATTGTCATGTACTACGCAGAGGTTTCTAGTTCAACAGTGAATGTTTGAGTGGACACACAGTAAATACTGTATGGTTGTACAGATAGTTCTTTATCAGGACGGTTTGAGGAACACTTTGTGAGGGATGTCCTATTTCCTGTTTCATTGTCGTGTTTCTTTTTTTGTTGGACTATTTTTTACCTATCAACCCATGTGATTCAAGCCCACAGGTTTGTGTCCTCTAAAAGAAAGTGTGTTCTTGTACACTCATGGTGAATCCAAAGATTATTCAAATGTGTTTAAGACAGGGGTGAGAATCACTCATCAAGATAAGTCTTATTCTGTCTGTAGATGCATCAAATGGCTACAAAGTGCGAATCAGCATCAGAACTGCTTTGGGAAATCAGGCCGTACGTACTATACTTACAAGTGTTCTCTCACATCATGGGTCCGATATGAAAAGTTTTAAATACAATATTTAGAACTACATTGTGCAGGGTGATGAAATGTCCTTTTTTTGTCTGCAGTATGAATGGAATGAGAATGAAATGTTCCTTTTCCGAGCAACTATGGCCTTTGCCATGAGGAGGTACTACAAAACAGAAACTTACAAGTAAGAAAATCTACAGTTCCCTAAACTTGTGCCATATATTAAAACTGAAATCAAAGCACAGTGTTGTACAGCATAATGTTTTTTCCACTTCCTGCAAAGATGAATTTCCAGCATACCTGTGTGCATATTTTATGACTTCTGTTCAAGTCAATAAAAATGTATTCCTGGTGTGTTGGTGTAATGCTGACAACATGGCATTTATGGCATTATGATGTTTGTGGGACTTTTCCAGAGTCGACAACATTATCGTGTGTAATCAGACTCTGAGGGTGTCCTTCTGGTTTGTGGTGATATCACCAGAAAACCCCACCATGCTTATTCCTAAGGCAGATGTGGAGAAAGCTGTGAGGTAATTTCTTGGTCTACTTTAAAAGGAAAATATCCTGGTATACACCTGTAGATGAACTGAACTCTGAAGTAAAAAGGTGAACGTAAATAGCCACCTGAGTATTTGATAGATAAAACAGAAAGTAGATATTATGCTTACAATCTGAACCACAAGGCAAGCGGTATTTACACAGATTCAGAGACCTGTAAAAGGTGAGATTTACCAATTGGACTTAAAGTAACCCATTCCATGTTTTTTAAAGTTGTACCAGGCAAGTCAGTTCAGAACAAATTCTTATTTTCAATGACAGCCTAGGAGCAGTGGGTTAACTGCCTTGTTCAAGGGCAGAACGACAGATTTGTACCTTGTCAAGTCGGGGATTTGAACTTGCAACCTTTCTGTTACTATCCCAGCGCTCTAACCACTACGCTACCCTGCCGTCCCATGTCTAATAGCATGTCAAGGCATCGCATCAACAACGCCTTCCTCCTGACAGATAGGACTCTGGAGTTTCTGGGCATCCACCCCACACTGGCAGTGCCAGTCAACCCTGACACCCCTCCCTGGCTCATCATGTTTGGAGTGGTCATAGGGGCTGTGTTTGCTGGAATCATCGCCCTGCTCGTATCCTCTCTGCTTCAAAAGAGACAGTGAGTCCACCCTTTGACAATACTTCTGTCTCTCTGTTGATAATGCTGTGTTTTGTTATTGAACTATGGCTTATTCTAACCCAGGAAAGAGAAAGGGATGATGGAGGATGGACAGGATGAAGATGACAGGCAGATGAAAGGGGTGGAGAATGGCAACATCCTGGACGGCATCTACAACAGAGGATTCACAGATGACGATCGCTTCACAAAGCTGTAAAGGCTTCCCCTGTAAAATGCTACCGAGCAAGCACAGGATGGGCCAAGAGACATTAAAAACCATTACAAATAGACTTTTATGCACTGTGTCTACAGTTTAAAACTGCATTTGCTGTTTATTTTGGTTGTGTTTAAAACGATTTTGTGCCCAATAGAAATAAATGATAAATAATGTATTGTGTCATTTTGGAGTCACTTTTATTGTAAATAAGAATAGAATATATTTTTAAACACTTCTACATTCATGTGGATGCGACCATTTATATTGGGCACAAAATAATATGAAAGACAACCAAAACAAACAGCAAATGCATTCAACAAGTTTGTAAAGTCACAAGCTTGATGTAATCATTGCATGCTAGGAATATGGGACCAAAAACTAAACTTTGGACTATCTTTAATAATACACATACGTATAGGTGAATTTGTCCCAATACTTTTGGTCCCCTAAAATGGGGGCGACTATGTACAAAAAGTGCTGTAATTTCTAAATTGATCACCCAAAAGTGATGTAAATACCCACAAATTAAAGCTGACATTCTGCACTAACCTTCTGCACTATCCACATAGTCATTTTATCATTTCAAATCCAAAGTGCTGGAGTAAAGAGCCAAAACAACCACAAATGTGTCACTGTCCCAATACCTTTGGAGCTCACTGTAAGTAAAAAAAAACTGCTTTTGAGATATGCTATAGCAAACACAACACCTTTCAGTTCTGTTTTATCCATGGCTTTAGTTAAGCATTTCTGCAAACCGAGTAGGTGGCATCTGGTCAACAATTTTAATGTATATTTCAAAATAATGGTCAAATAATAGAATCCCTTAATAAACAGTGATCTTGTTCATTTAGAAATCTCGAGTACTTCTTATCAATCACAAATCTGAAAATAATGAAAACGTAGCAACAGAGAGGCACAAATATATCCGAGAGGGAGGAGAACCACCATGATAATTGATTTACATGTAACTAAGAAATTATTGATGTATAATGTCTTCGCTAGCTCCAGCATCTAGTTAAGCGTTAACCACCTATTGAAGTTGTTTACTGCTTTGTTTTGCACAATGTGATCAAATGAAGAAGAACACCAGAACAGATGGGTTTAAATGTCAAATATGTACATTTCCAGTCATTGTTTTAAAGAGCACCCATTTTGATTTTATACTGTTTGTTATGAAAATCTATTGTGTGAATCAGAGGAAATACAAATAAACTGTCATTTAGATATGTCTCTTCCTTGGCTATTGCGGAATCTCTCTTTCAACCTCTCTAGTCTGTTGAGATTAAAACAGGTTAAACATCATTAAGGACTACCTCTTTATTCAGCTACAGCACATGGAGAATGATTAAAGGCAAAGGGGGATACCTCGTCCGTTGTAAAACGGAATGCCTTCAACTGAAATGTGTCTTCCAAAAGTTAACCCAACCCCTCTGAATCAGAGAGGTGCTGGGGGCTGCCATAAATTGATATCCACGTCTCCGGTGCCTGGGGAACAGTGGGTTAACTGCCTTGCTCAGTGGCAGAATGACAGATTTTTACCTTGTCATGGACACACGATGGAACACAGAAACACATTTAGTCAGTGGCTGCAATTACACATGCATATGTGGTAGATGAGGTGTCAAATGTAACACGATTTGAATTTGACACGCTGTTCTAAACCAGTTCCTCAGCAATAATTAAATGGCTAAATGGGTGGCTCTTATCTTCCTTAATTAAATATCTCTGATGGGTAGGTCTTCTACCAGTTCCAGCTCTGGGTCCTTTTATTTATTTTGATCAAATGTAGCATCACAATCAGCAACTCTAATGCAGCTGGCAACAAACTCAAGTGTGCTGTTCAAGTAACTTTGATCCCTCACCAGAAAGGACAACATGTTACAAAGGGAAAGCTTCTGTGGTTAATTGATTTGAGAACACCAAAACAACCACATTGGAAAGTGACAGTGTAAGCTAGCTAGTCCTACAATTTTGATGATTCAATACATTTGAGGATCGTTATTAGAAAAACCAGAGCAGAAAAGAAGACTGTCACAGCTAATGTAGTGTCTCACTAACTGTCATGTGTTTCGGTCTGTTTCTGTACCTGTCATCCTCCATCTCATCTGCTTTGTTTTTGTTTTCTCCCTATCTCAGATTATACTCTTTGGCCCTTCTGGGTAGACACCCATGTGGACCCACCACTTCAAAGGCAATGTGAGTTTCCTGATCAAAAATCGTGAAATTGATTGATGAGTTGCAAGCTAGTGATGGCTTTAGGCTATGTTCTTCTCTAAATCCTCTCCAATTCTTACACAAATTACATTTCAGCCATGTCTTTTCAGATTTATAATAATATCACGTCTTTCCCTACAGGGGAGTGGTGTTGGATGCAAGAGGAGAGAAAATCTAACTGTACCAAGAAACAATGGACATACTCACTTCTCTACATGACCAGGGGATCCAGATTGGAGTGGCATCACGGTTAGTTCACACAGGGATCAACTGCATGCTATTTTATATTTATTTAAATATCTATGTAAAAACTTGTTTAGACAATGGCAATTTCTGTTATTAGACTCTAGATGGGTAATTCTTTGAAATAACATGCCAGCAATGTAAATTATTTAAATGTTCCTTCTATTCCCCAGCACAGGGGAGGTGGATGGAGCCAATCAGCTGTTGTCTCTCTTCAATTTCAACCAATAAATATCCTTCAAGTAAATATACCCATGGTCAAAGGTCCCTTACATCAAAAAGTATGCATCTAAATTTGAGATTATACGACCACTGCCACCGGTCCTGTCTTCAACACAAATACTGTTAGTTGGAGAATGGAAGTGTGTGTTTGTGTGTTTCAAATCAAATCACATTTTATTAGGCACATGCTTCATAATCAACAGGTGTAGACTAACAGTGAAATCCTTACTTACGGGCCCTTCCCAACAATGCAGAGAGAGAGAGAAAATAGAGAAAAGTCGTAACACGTCACAATAAAAGTAATAATAAATACCCAATGAGTAACAATAACGTGGCCCTATAGACACAGGGTACTAGTACCGGGTCGATATGCAGGGGTACATGGTACCCGAGGTGGATATGTACATAGAAATATGAATAAAGGCAACAGGATAGATAATAAACAGCAGCAGCAGGGTATGTGATGAGTCAAGAGTTAGTGCAGAAAGGGTCAATGCAGATACTCCGGTTAGCTATTTGGTTAACTATTTAGCTAAATATTTAGCAGTCTTATGGCTTGGGGGTAGAAGCTGCTCAAGGTCTTGTTGGTTCCAGACTTGGTGCATCGGTACTGCTTGCGGTAGCAGAGAGAACCGCCTATGACTTGGGTGGCTGGAGACTTTGACCATTTTTAAGGCCTTCCTCTGACACTGCCTAGCATACAGGTCCTGGGTGGCAAGGAGCTCGACTCCAGTGATGTACGCATTACCCTCCATAGGGCCTTGAGGTCAGATGCCAAGCAGTTGCCATACCAAGCGGTGATGCAGCCAGACAAGATGCTCTCAATGGTGCAGCTGTAAAACGTTTTGAGGATCTGAGGACCCAATGCCAATTACTTTCAGCCTCCTGAGGGGGGAAGAGGCATTGTCATGCCCTCTTCACGACTGTGAAGGTGTGTGTGGACCATGATAGATCCTTAGTGATGTGGACACAGAGGAACTTGAAGCTCTCGACCCGCTCTACATCCGCCCTGTCAATGTGAATGGGCTCTGCTTTGCCATCTGTTTCCTGTAGTCCACAATCAGCTCCTTTGTCTTGCTGACGTTGAGGGAGAGGTTGTTGTCCTGGCACCACACTACCAGGTCTCTGACCTCCTCCCTATAGGCTGTCTTATCATCGTCGGTGATCAGGCCTACCACCGCCGTGTCGTCATCAAACTTGATGTTGTTGGAGTTGTGGGGGCAACGCAGTCGTGGGTGAACAGGGAGTACAGGAAGGGACTAAGCACGCACCCCTGAGGGGTCCCTGTGTTGAGGGTCAGCGTGGCTGATATGTTGTTGCCTACCCTCACCACTTGGTGGCAGCTCGTCAGGAAGTCCAGGATCCAGTTGCAGAGGGAGATGTTCAGTCCCAGGATCCTTAGGTTAGTGATGAGCTTGGATGGTACTAGGGTGTTGAATGCTGAGCTGTCGTCAATGAACAACATTCTCATATATGTGTTCCTCTTGTCCAGGTGGGAGAGGGCAGTGTGGAGTGCAATTGAAATTGCGTTATCGGTGGATCCGTTCAGGGCGGTGTGTGAATTGGGGTGGGTCCAGGGTATCTGGGAAGATGGTGTTGATGTGAGACATGACCAGTCTTTCAAAGTGTTTCATGGCTACAGATGTGAGCGCTACAGGGCGATAGTAATTTAGACATGTTACCTTGGTGTTCTTGGGCACAGGGACTATGGTGGTCTGCTTAAAACATGTAGGTATAACAGACTGGGTCAGGGAGAGGTTGAAAAATGACAGTGTAGACACTTGCCATTGGTCAGTGCATGCTCTGACTATGCGTCCTGGTAATCCATCTGTTCTTGTGAATGTTGACCTGTTCAAAGGGTCTTACTGACATTGGCTCTTATATCATGCTTGCTTCAAAGCTGCCATGCAAAGCATTTAGCTCTTCTGGTAGGCTTAGGTTACTGGTAAGCTCACAGCTGGGTTTCCCTTTGTAATCTGTGATAGTTTGCAAGCCCTGCCACATCCGAGGAGCATCAGAGACAGGGTAGTAGGATTTGTTTTTAGTCCAGTATTTTTTGCTTTGCCTGTTTGATGGCTCGTCGGAGGTCGTAGTGGGAGGATAGAGTTACGGTCAGATTTTCCAAATGGAGGGCGAAAGAGCTTTGTAACCGTTTGTGTGTGTGGAGTAAATGTGATCTAGAGTTTAGTCTCCTCTAGTTGCACATGTGACATGCTTGCAGAAATGAGGTAAAAACCAATTTCAGTTTCCTTGCAGTAAAATCACCAGCCACTAGGAGCCCCTCCTCTGGAAGAGCATGTTATTGTTTTGTTTGTGTCCTTATGTCCTATACAGTTTGTTGAGTGCTGTGTTAGTGCCAGCAACAATTTGTGGTGATAAATAGATATATAATATAGATGAAAACTCTCTTGTGAAATACACTGAACAAAAATATAAAGGCAACATGTAAAGTGTTGGTCCCATGTTTCAGCTAAAATAAAATATCCCAGAAATTGTCCATACTGCACAAAAAGCATATTTCTCCAATTTTGTGCACACATTTGTTTACATCCCTCTTAGTGAGCATTTTTCCTTCACTAAGATAATCCACCTGACAGGTGTGGCATATCAAGAAGCTAATTAAACAGCATGATCATTACACAGGTGCACTTTGAGCTGGGGACAATAAAACACCACTAAAATGTGCAGTTTTGTCACACAACACAATGTCACAAGTGACAATGTCTCAAGTTGAGGTAGCATGCAATTGGCATGTTGACTGCAGGAATGTCCACCAGAGCTGTTGCCAGATAATTTAATGTTCATTTCTCTACCATACGCTGCCTCCAACATAATTTAAAATAATTTGGCAGTATGTCCAACTGGCAGACCACGTGTATGATGTCATGTGGGCGAGCGGTTTGCTAATGTCAACGTTGTGAACAGAGTGCCACATGGTGGCGGTGGGGTTATGGTATGGGCAGGCATAAGCTACAGACAACGAACACAATTGCATTTTATCTATGGCAATTTGAATTCACAGAGAAACCGTGATGAGATCCTGAGGCCCATTGTCGTGCCTGTCATCTGCCGCGATCAACCCATGTTTTAGCATGATAATGCACAGCCCCAAGTCGCAAGGATCTATACACAATTTCTGTAAGCTAAAAATGTCCCAGTTCTTCCATGGCCTGCATACTCACCAAACATGTCACTCATTGAGCATGTTTGGGATGTTCTGAATCAACGTTTATGACAGCGTGTTCCAGTTTCAACCGATATCCAACAACTTCATACAGCCATTGAAGAGGAGTGGGACAACATTCCGTAGCCCACAATCAACAGCCTGATCCACACTTTGCGAAGGAGATGTGGGGTGGTCACATCAGATACTGACTGGTTTTCTGATCCACACCCCTACATTTTTAAAAAGGTAACTGTGACCAATAGATGCATATCTCCATTCCCAGTCATGTGAAATCCAAAGATTAGGGCCTAATTAATTTATTTCAATTGACTGATTTCCTTATATGAACTGTAACTCACTAAAATCTTTAACATTTTGTCATTTATATTTTTGTCCAGTATATTATGGTCTACAGCTTATCGTGACGGAATGCGAGCAGAACCATGAGACTTCCTTATCAGATATCGAGCACCAGCTGAAAGACATACCCCTCCCCTCCTAACCTTACCCGTCGCTGCCGTACGGTCTTGACGATGCATAGAAACAGGATCAGAGAAACAGGATATTACAGTTCAGGTCCCATTGATAGAATGGTCTCAAAAAGAGCTTGTCCAATTTGTTCTCCAGTGATTATACTGTACGTTCGCCAATAGAATGGAGGATAGAGACAGATTGTTTATACGCCAACATAGTTTCGATAGGGTGCCCACACGCTGGCCTCTCTTGCACCACCTTTTCCGAGTCTCGAGGTTTAGTTCCTGGTCCGGGGTGTGCAGTATTTCCTGCGTCACCGACTCAAGAAGAAGTCTTCATTCAAATCGAGGTTAGTGACAACTGTCCAGAAGCGGTTTTGGGTCATAGGAAACGATGGCAGAAACTTTATGTACTAAAAAAGTTAGGATTAGCGCAAAATAAACCCACACACAATAGCAGAAATGGCAGCTACCCTTTTCAGCGACATTCTTTCATGTTTGTGTTTATGCTTGGGTAACTGGTCGTCAAAGTGTGTTTGTAGTGGAACTCACTGTCATTGTGTCTTTGTTCAGGCTCCAGGCAGACAGTGGATTCAAGTTTCAGTGAGATGACTTTCTTTGATGCTGAACATAGGAACAAAGACGTCATTCGACTAGGTACTTTACACCTCCATAAAGTATATAATCTCAAACCAATTTATAACTTCATGAAGTACACTCTAACTTCCAAAGTCATTCAAATACATACACAACAGAGAAAAGATATAGATGATTTCAAAATTATTCTATACCATGAGAGTGTCATGACATCTGTTTTGGAGTATAGCAACTTAGCAACTGTTTCGAACTGGCTCGTAGCTTTTAACAAAAAGGGAGACAACGTGGAGATATATTTTTATTAAATTAAGTCAATGTCCTCTCACTGTCAATTGTGTTTATTTTCAGAACTTAACATGTGTAAATATTTGTATGAACATAACAAGATTCAACAAATGAGACATAAACTGAACAAGTTCCACAGACATGTGACTAACAGAAATTGAATAATGTGTCCCTGAACAAAGGAGGGGTCAAAATCAAAATTAACAGTTAGTGTCTGGTGTGGCCACCAGCTGCATTAAGTACTGCAGTACATCTCCTCCTCATGGACTGCACCAGATTTGCCAGTTCTTGCTGTGAGATATTACCCCACTCTTCCACCAAGGCACCTGCAAGTTCCCGTACATTTCTGGGGGGAATAGTCCTAGCCCTCACCCTCCGATACAACAGGTCCCAGACGTGCTCAATGGGATTGAGATCTGGGCTCTTCTCTGGCCAAGGTAGAACACTGACATTCCTTTCTTGCAGGAAATCATGCACAGAACAAGCAGAATGGCTGATGGCATTGCCATGCTTGAGGGTAATGTCAGGATGATCCTGCAGGAAGAGGACCACATGAGGGAGGACGATTTCTTCTCTGTAACACACAGCATTGAGATTGCCTGCAATGACAACAAGCTCAGTCCGATGATGCTGTGACACACCGCCCCAGACCATGACGGACCCTCCACCTCGATCCCGCTCCAGAGTACAGGCCTCGGAGTAACGTTCATTCCTTCGAGGATTAACGAGAATCCGACCATCACCCCTGGTGAGACACTTTTTGCCAGTCCTGTTTGGTCCAGTGACGGTGGGTTTGTGCCCATAGACGACGTTGTTGCCGGTGATGTTTGGTGAGGACCTGCCTTACAACAGGCCTACAAGCCCTCAGTCCAGCCTCTCTCAGCCTATTATGGACAGTCTGAGCACTGATGGAGGGATTGCGTGTTCCTGCTGTAACTCGGGCAGCGGTTGTTGCCGTCCTGTACCTGTCCCGCAGGTGTGATGTACCGATCCTGTGCAAGTGTTGTTACACGTAGTCTGCCACTGCAAGGATGATCAGCTGTCCATCCTGTCTCCCTGTAGCGCTGTCTTAGGCGTCTCACAGTACGGACATTGCAATTTATTGCCCTGGCCACATCTACTTGGTTCTGCAAAGCCACTTTTGTGAGTCAAAACATACTCATCTGCCAAAATCGCAGCTTCAGAGACATTTTTCACTTTTTGGTCGCTAATATACGTGGCTATTCGATCAGGGATTTTGTCCTTAAATTGCTCTAGCATAATCAGATCACACAGCCCCTGGAAAGTCGCAACCGCAGAGGCAGAACACCAGCGATTAATCTGTGAAGATAACTTTTTCACAAACTCAATATGAGTCTGTTTATCAGCCCCTTTTAAAGTTCTAAATCATTGACTGTAGCCTCAGGAACCAATTCGTAAATCTGTAGCACAGCCATTTTAACCTTAGCATAGCTGAGACTGTTGGCTACACCAAGAGCTGAATATGCTTCCTGCGCTTTACCAGTCAACACACACTGAACATTAAAGTGAGATCAGAATTAGGCCAACTCCTAGCGTAAGCAACATACTCAAACAACGGAAATAAGTCTTAGCGTCCTCCTCATTAAATTTTGCCAACAGCTGTAAGTTTCCAACAATATCATATGTGTCCGGGGCACGAACGAGCGACCCCTAGCTAAATCAGGGTCACCTTCCCTAAGCAAACTCTCCCACAAGAGCTTTCCTTCTCTAACCAATTCTAGCCACTCTTGTTGCAGCTTGATTTTAGCACGCTCCAAATCCTGTTTAAATTCCTTTTCATGCTTAACACAATCAGCATGCTCCAAATCCCGTTTAAGTTCCAATTCCTTTCCATGCTTAACACGATCATGCTCTAGCTGTAACAGCTGAAAAAGACTACTAGGCTAACAGATGGAGCGGCCAATGTAACGAAATGGGGAGATGGCTGGGGAGGTGGCGATTCCTCAGCAGAGTCTGCCCCGTGATACCTATGAGTATGCCAATCTCCATCAGATTGGCCTTCAATATCAATCTAACATAATTTTTTAAATGTGTATCACTAATTTCAACCTAGTAGTGTTCAGCAATATTCAACAGCTGTTCATTAGTACATAATTCTAACAGTTCCTCTGATGGAACGCGAATGAACTTGTCTACAAAAAAACGCCATAGTCACAAGTAAATGCACTTTTTTTTTTGCTCTGCCCCTCTGCTGAGCACACCAGACCAAACCACAACAAGAGAAGCACCAATCAAACTGGGCACCACAGGAGAGAGATGAGATATATCAGGAGCTTCTCCAAATCCTACAATAACGCAACTCTAGTCTTGATGCGGATTTGCGATGCCCAACGTATTCCAAAGTGGAACATGTCGCTAAGCCTAACAGGGGAAAAGACAGGCTATAGCTCTGGGTCGCAAATAGCACTACCCTACCCAAATCTCCCACTGAGGTACACAGGGGATTGAACTGGCCTTCTCGGACCGATGTCCCAACAGCGAGTAGTGCAAGAGCTTCCAGCCTGGGCAGGGGCCTGGAAACGAACCAATGTTACTCTCTCCAATGCAGAATACAACCAACTAACCACCGCAGTGGCAAGTTTACCAAACAAACAAAGGCAACCAACCCTGGGCCTACCAAACAGTGCAACTCAAAGTTGTAACAAGAGATGCAAACAAAGCACCTACAGTGTTTATCAAACAGTGACTTCACGTTTTCTCCCCAACAAAATATTCATATCAGTTAGCCTAACGACACTAGTTACTACTTACATACTTTCCAAGCCTGTGTGATTACATCATCGGACAACCAAAATCATGGATACGCCTTGAAGACACTATGCTGAACACTTTTAATTTTTTTTTAATCTTTATTTTACTAGGCAAGTCAGTTAAGAACAAATTCTTATTTTTAATGATGGCCTAGGAACAGTGGGTTAACTGCCTGTTTGGGGGCAGAACGACAGATTTGTACCTTGTCAGCTCAGGGATTTGAACTTGCAACTTTTTGGTTACTAGTCCAACGCTCTAACCACGAGGCTACCCTGCCGCCCCACTTATAAGACTAGGCAGTGAATATCAACCAAAGCGCATCCCAATTAGCATGAACCCAATTCGCATTAACCCATAATGCAACAAAATACTAAACGCCAAAATGTTTAGCATCCAACCTTATGATCCCGGACGAGCCCCCACTTGTTACACACTGGCTCGAAGCCCATAACAAAGAGGGAGAAAAACATTTTCATTAAATAAAGTAAACTATAACCAAGTAATAATGGAATGTGCAGTCAGTAGTGGGAGTGAATGCATGCACAGATGGTGATAATGAGGGGTGTTGAGAGATGCCAAAACAAATGAACATAAAGAAGCCTCAAAATGCCACAACAGAAAATAACATTGTGTCTGCATGAAGAGAGTCTCCTCAATGTATGGGGGAAAGGTATATTTATCCCTGGGACACACCTGGGTCCAGGTGTGTCCCATTTCGCTGACGACCCTCCCGGCTCCGCCCACCAACAAGAACAAAGAGAAAGAATTTGTCAGACAGAGTGGGAGGGTCGTCACACAAGTATGTTGCATAAACCGTTCGCTCCCAAAGGAGATAACAAGACGAGTAACTTTACTTTAATTTACCCTCAGGTGTGCAGTGTGTTCTGGTTCCTAAAAGAGTGACTATGAGACGAGTGGTTGAAGAGATTCTACAGTTCTCCCAGGGTGCAAAATGAGTACTTGAGGACAGAGTTGATGCATTGATGCAATACATAGACTTGACCTCTGTGGGCAGTGTTGCACTGCCACAAACCTAAATATCAGCACTTCACTGTTTTCAACATTACTACACATTTTATGTGTATAACCAACATAATGTTGGATTGGCCAGAGCCATGCAATATATGTGTTTTATACTGTATAAAACACAACTGTACAGTCATGGTAATCACTTCCCTCATATTTTGTCATCTCTTTGTCATTAGTTTGGTATTGATGTAAATACTCAACACGTCCTTTCTTTCATTTACTGTTAGGACCATTCTCTAATTGGGCCCTAGACTTTTCATTCACAGTTGTCTTTTATTCCTCTTTCTCGTTGCCATCTCTGTTCTTCTTGTAAGCCTCGGGTCAATCTCCACGCCTCATTTTTCACCCCAAAGAGCTATAGATTGTTTGTCAAATTTCTCAAGTACAAATCGAATTCTCATTAAGATAGTTGGTTGATTAAGATTTAATTTCCCTTGGTTAGCCTGGTGGGACGAACAAACAGCAGTTTGGCCAAGCCACCAGGTCTCTGCTAAATTTAGTCATCACACATTAATCGAAAAATTCTAAAAGCAATTCGTTTTTGAAATAGTAGTACAAATGAGCCGTACAGTGTTCTCAATCTCAATATCTTTTGGGGGAAATATTGACTGGTGGTCATATGAATCATTCTTTAGTTAAATTATGAATAGTATAGTAAAAGAGGACAATTGCGTGCGTAAGCTTACCCAATTCCATGTCAGTGTTTAAAGAAAGAGCAATATTGTGCAGTTCGATGGATTGCAAAGATGAAATTTATTTTATTTACCAAGGCAAGTCAGTTAAGAACAAATTCTTATTTTCAATGATGGCCTAGGAACAGTGGGTTAACTGCCTGTTCAGGGGCAGAACGACAGATTTGTACCTTGTCAGCTTGGGGATTTGAACTTGCAACCTTCTGGTTACTAGTCCAACATTCTAACCACTAGGCTACCCTGCCGATCGGTCAATGAACAGGTTTATGGCTGAACTATCTAGGAAAACTATCATGTGGGAAATAACGTGGCATAACAGACATCTTATTTAACACCAACCATTTAATCACTACAAATTATGAAATAATGACAGTGTTTCTCATAAAGGGACACTTTCGTGGTCCGTGTGAAATCCTCCACCCAATAATCACCACATTGCAGAGGATGATATTTACAGTGTGCACATAATCATGTCGCTATAGTAGGAAACATATTCAACTTTTTACAAGGCTTCTTTCTTCAAAGACGTATTATGTCTAGTCAGTGTGCAAATTGCATAGTGTTTCATAGAACCTATTACTGTGATTATAATTACTGGGACAATACATAGCCTGGGTGTCAAAGTCTATGCAATTCTGAAGAGATCCCTCCTGATTGTGACATAATATCATCACCTGAACAGCTTTCATTTGACTGGATGTAATGTGCACAGATTCACCCTTATATATTCACATTAGCTCTATAAGTGTGTGTCTGTGTGTACGCAAGTGTAGAAGTGTGGAATTGGTATGCTTTTTAGAATTAGTTCAATTCAGTTATCCATGTTTAAATGTCGCCTTTGGGAACAACAGTGTTCTGAGTGAGAGTGCACCTAATTAACTATCAACATTAAATATCACAATTCCCTTAAATTTTTCATGAGGCCTATTTTCCAACAATGCAGCTTTCAGGGCTGGGAATCAATATTTCAGAATGTGCATTTTTCATCACTTCAGTGTAGAAAGCCTAGGTGCATTATTCATATCAGTTACAAGGAAAGTCTAAAAGTGACATTTTTGATATACTGTTTAATAAACACAAGGGTGAGTTTATGAGATGTGCTGATGGATCCTCCGACATGTCTCAGCTATGCTGCATAGCCAACAAGCAGGAAGTTTAGTCATTGAACAGAACAGAACAATTTTCTCTCTGAAGTCGTGCATAACACCCCCATATTGCTTTTAAATTGCATCTGTTGGAGTGTTTCTCTCTCCTCTCCTCTCCTCTCCAAACTCATATTCAGTCTCTTTCATTAGCAGGTTCTCTAAAAATCCCACCTTGAGACCTCTTTCTCTTCATCAACACTCTCTGTTTTGCTCATCTCGTTGACATCGAAACTCTGGCTTCTATCTTCTGCCCGTGTTGTCTCCTCCACTGAACTTCTCTCACACTCCTTTTCTTGTTCCCTCTCTTCGATTATCTTCACTAGCCTATGGAACTTCTGGTCCAACTCATCTACCGCTTCCCTCCCTCTCTCCTCCTCCCTCTCACCCTCGCTTTCCAGTGAGCTCAGTGACCCGGCCCGGGAGTCCCCCCCCTCAAACTCATAGGTTTGCAGTGAGTCGTAGGGTGGCTGGGATAGGTCAGTCACCTGGTCCAAACGGTGCTTCAGGAAGTCCTCCATCCTCAAAGGCAGGGAGGGGTTACAGTTAGCCCCACCCTTTGCCCCTGCCCTGTTAGACACCAGGCCCCGGGCACAGCCCCACCCCCTGCCGTATCCCAGCATGCCTCCAGAGAGGCTCCTACCAAGCACGTACATGTTCAGGAATTCTGCACTGCCTGGATACAAAGTAGTCCCGGTCACAGGTATCCCTCCACTGCCCTGGTTTAGTGAACCCACAATGCTGTATGTTGACTCCCCCAGTGTGTTAGTGTGGGTGTGACTGCTATTTACTTGGCCAACACCAACAGTGTCTTCATTCTTCTCTGAGCTGGGGAGAGTAGAGGAATCTGTGTCTGTGTCATCTACTGCAGAGCTGGAAGCTCCAGTAGTGGTGGTGGTCTGTGAGGGAGAGGACTCTGTCTTGTTCTCCTGCTGCTCTGAGGAAGAGATGCTACTGCTGTGACTCTGGGAGCATGAGCCATTTGGGACAGAGTAGGTCAGAACCAGTGCTTCATCTGTCAGTACAGACTCAGGCTGTGTCTGGGGAGGAAATACACAATGATTTTATGAGGAATTATAAATACTTCTGAGGGAGATAATAACAACATTATTACACCCATTATATATGAAAGTTAATATCTCACCCTGATTGGTCCCTGATCCGGATGCAGCTGCTGATGCTGGTTGTCAGTGTTGGTCTCCCTGCTTCCCTCTATCTCTGTGGGTCTGCTGTCAGCCATCATGCTCTCTGGTTCTTCTCTGCTGGGGAACCGTGGCTCAGCAGGATTGAGATGAACCGTTCCAGGCTCTAGCAGATCAAATGTGCCCTGGTTCTGGATGACTAGGGAATTATTAACGTTACCCTTCTGATGGCCAGGGCGCCCATAGGTTTCCATCAGTTTGGCCAGCTGCAGACCCGACTGGAATGGAGTGGGCCCCTCGGGAAGGTCTCTGAGGACAGGCAGGGTGTGGATGCTGTAGCAGAGGTGTCCGTACACAGGAGTTGAGCCTGGATGCCTGGGGTCCAAAGCAGAGTGTGGGGTCCGGCTCCAGCTGTACGTCCTAGCCCTGGCCTGATTCTGCTGGGTGTACCATCTGGGCGAAGAGATGAGCATAAGGCAGAGGAACACACATGCACGCAAATACACACACAGACACATGCCCTCACACACACTACACAAACCAACGTCACAGCTCACATGTTCCTGCTGTCCTGCATGCGCTGTACTCTGTGCATGCTCTGGAGCGCGGTGATGTCAAAGGCAGCAGTGTCTGCCTCCCCTCCCCCTTCGTCATCGTAGGTAATGATGTTCTCCCTCACATCATCCTCCTCAAATGGGGAGTGGGAGTCTCGCTTCTGATGCCGCAGAGACAGAGACAGAGTACACACCACTAGGGAGGCAGGGAGGGAGAGGGAGAGAGAGAGAGAGAGAGAGAGAGGGAGAGGGAGAGGGAGAGAGGTACATGATCGTAAATACCACACACTGCTGTCCATTTCATGGGATACAGATCTTCAGATAGAAGGACAGACAACGAATAGACAGACAGATATACAGTATAGTGCAAACAGTACAAACAGGCATGTACTATACATTGATTTGACAGTAGTCCTACTACACAGAGAGTCTTACCCAGCAGGGTGGTGACACAGGCCAGCAGGGCCAGCAAGGTGACCATACTGAAGAAGAGTGATGGAGAGGCGGAGGGCAGGGGCAGACATACTGTCCGTCTCTCCCAGCCCCTGTCCCTCTGCCTGCCCCTCTCCTCGGCCTGCATGCCTCCTCTCAGACATGGACACACGGTCACGGTGACCGTCCCGGTGTTGGTGAGGCCGGACGCCCCATCCCGCAGCACGATGGGCACGTACAGGGTGAGGAGGGAGGAGGAGAAGCCAGCGAGGGGCTGCAGGGCCGACTGGAGCACCAGTCTCGCTGTGGCACCTGGGGTTAAATGAGACAGTAACACCAGAAACACAAGCCAGTCGTCAGGTCACTGGTACAGGAATGCCATTCTCCAGTTGCAATTAATATTAGAAGTTTGACAGGCTATATAGGCTATACTATGAGATGTAGGCACACTGTCATCAAGCATGTCAAAAAAAGAATCCTGTTGCAGAATTTCTGATTTGACATGCATTAGGCAGAGGGCTGAGGAGGGTGACAGTTTGACACGGAGGTTGAACATTGCTAGAGGGCACCTCCAATCTCCCTGATGGTGAGGTTTAGAGCCGAACTGGACTCTGGAGGGATGCTGAAGTGGACTGTGGCGTCCTGTCCCCCCTGGTCCCTATCCACCGCCCGCAGTACCTGAACAACCTGGGAGACAGAGCAGAGAGAGGAGGACTTCTGTTGAACCTCACAGTCACAGAACTGAGCCAATGGCATTGAAGAAAAAGAAGTCAGCCAATGGCATTAGAGAAAAAGAACTCAGCCAATGGCAGGCTAGAGAAACAGGACACAGTGATCTGACATCAGTTCCAATTTAATAAGAATTAGACATTAAAAGGAATAGGAAATCTTCAAAGGCTTCTAAAGTGTATTGTCCTCTAAAGAGTGGAGTATAAAACATGCATTATGGTTATCAGCATGCGGGGCTATAGATAGATAGACTGATAAAGTGCAGTGTCAGAGTTACGTAGGTAGGTAAGTGTTAGCAGCAGCACTGACCTGTCCAGGGGTACTGGAGTCACACACAGACGTTGTGTACTGCCTGTCCAACTCTGGTGCATTATCATTCTGGTCCAGTGTCTCTATGGCAACCACAACTCTGGTCACAAGGTTAGGATTGTCTGGAACAGGGAAGGAGTGCCTGGTGAGTTCAACATCAACTTCATTACAGCTTTTCACAGCTCTCACCCCAGGGCTACAATGAGTGATATGGGGGGAAAACATGACTGTAGTAAGCCAGAGTGTCTGTATTTCCTGGGGGCGGCTGAAGCTGAGAGGAGGGGGGGGGGGGCTCATACCTCTCTGTGTGGCGATGACAGTGATATTATGCCACTGCTCGCGCTCCCGGTCCAACTCCATCACCGTGGTGATAAGGCCGCTGTCAGATGCTATACGGAACAGAGCCTCAGGGTCAGACTGAGGGTCAATAGAGTACCTGAGAGAGTGACGGGGGTGGGGGGAGAAAATGTGAGTGAGTGAAGGACAGATTGATTGACTGACTGACGGACGGACTGGCTGAGTGTAGGCTACCTGATGTTGGAGCTTTGTCCCGTGTCTGGGTCCACAGCAGATACCCGACCCACGCTGCAGACAGGAGGACAGTTCTCAGGCACATCTAGACGGTAACGTGACCGGGAGAAGCGTGGGGGCTCGTCTGCATTGAGGACCATGACCCGTACGTTCGCCCGGTCCTTAAAGGGACCCTTCCGTAGGAACCGTGCGTCCACTATGGGATTCATAACCTCCACTGAGAACGAGTAGGAACCGCACCTCTCATAGTCGAGCAGCTGAGGAGAGAAATACAGTACAACCAATTAGATTTGGCTTATGTCCTTCCCTATAACCAGCTTTGTCTACTAATTCTCTCTTTCTCCTTTGCTCGAACACTCTCTTCTTCTTTTCATCGTGCCCCTTCCCCTACCCTTGTTCCATAATTCATTTGCTCCCATGTTGATTCATCATTCCCACATTCTATCTCATACTCTCACCCTCATCTCACACACTTTGTTAAATGGAGCTTGCGATGCCCCATGTACTCGACACCACACAGAGGAAAACACAGGCTCACAACCTATTTTCTGGTTGGCGATTTCCAATTCAACTGCTAGATGGAATCTTCCATTTTTCAAATAGCTGTGCATAAATTCCAGGGTATTTGGATCTCTTTTTTTGTCTATTTCCAAGCAAACCAAGGTGAGATATGTTTTGTTTAAGTTAATTAAGTTTGTGACATTGCCTGCAATCACACAACAGGATTGCTAGGAAGAATGACTGAGGAAAAAAAACGTTAAAATACTGTTTCCAGACCAAATATTTCTTTATTCAAAGCATCCTATTATCAGACCTGATTGTTGCTGACTGAAGTCTCTGCAGGCAACACTGTCCTGCTGTTTTCTATGTCTTTCACTGAATTAACTTCCTGGTTAGAGTAGCTTGGAGGAGCAATGCTTAGTTTAGCCTCTCATTTTACACCATTGTGGATGTTTTTTGACTTGAGTCTGATTAAGAGCTATATAACTTATTGCTCACCTTGTTTAACACAATGACAGCCTCTTGGTCTCTTCCGGTGATGTTAAATGTGTCCCCCTCCTCTCCGTCCAGGATGGTATATTCCAGCATGGCGTTCTCTCCCAGATCAGCATCTGTGGCCGAGAGGCGACCCACCTCCACCCCTGGTGCTGCCAGCTCAGAGATAGAGAACGACCAGGCACCTACAGCGAGGGAGAGAGAACGAGAGAAAGAGAGAGAGCAAGAGAGAGAGAGAGAGCGAGAGAACGAGACCACACAGATGAGTCACAGGGCATAGACAAACCATTTAGATCCTAAAATGTTTACAGTAATGATGAAAACCAGGGAAGCCTAGTGGTTAGAGCGTTGGACTAGTAACCGGAAGGTTGCAAGTTCAAATCCATGAGCTGACAAGGTACAAATCTGTCGTTCTGCCCCTGAACAGGCAGTTAACCCACTGTTCCTAGGCCGTCATTGAAAATAAGAACTAGTTCTTAACTGACTTGCCTGGTTAAATAAAGGTAAAAGGAAAAAAAGGGGGAAAAAAGCCAAAGTGTCCTGTATCCAAGGAAACAGCAGCCAAAGTGCAGTAGTCTGTGACAGGGTTTGGTAGTTGCCTGGCTCTCTTTGATTCTACACAGTAAGTGACTAACTCTAGTATTCCTACCATGGTCTCCCTCTAAACAGTATGGAAAGGACACACCTTCATCTAATGACACTTGTTAATAATTCAAAGCTTTGCGAATTCAACACACACGTCTCTATCTCCACAGATGAAACAAATATGTTTGTTTAGACTTACCCTGCATTAGTGTCAGATAGAGAATCATGAACATGGCTACAGTAGGACAGCTATAGTGCCTAATAAATACTGTGCATTTGGAATTATGAAATTGCTTGCGAGAGAGAGGGGGGGGGGGTGAAGTCAAGAAAGAGAGGAAGGGGAGAGTGTGACAGAGAGAGAAGGACATATATTACAGAGGAATGTATTGTATGACTGAGAATGTTACATTCTGTAGTGATTCTACTGTCTGTTGGAGCAGAAACAACTGGATGGCAAATAAAATATGAATAGAATAGAATGCAGAAGCGCTTGGATAAGAAAAAACTTTATGATCTCTCACTGTTTTTCTGGAAGAGCTTCGTGTTGAGAAATCTCATAATATGTTATCAACTCAGATGGTGATGAAGATGACGGTGAGGAGGAGGAAGAAGAGATAAGCAGCTCATTCATGGAATTGAATCATTAGTTTGCAATGAGGAAATACGAGCCATATGCACACATCAAGGAACACTCCATAAAATGGCTTCAAAATCCACTATAAGCACAGCGCTGCTGTGTGACAATCCTGGCAGAGAAGATCCTAAAGGTGCTGATAGTAGCAGCGAGAGATCAGTCCACCATCACAAGTGCCACATTGCAAGGCATTTCATCACTCTAATCATACACATACACACACACACACACAAAAATCAGACAAGCACACATGCAAAATCAAACACACAAGATCACACACACGCACACGCAAAATCACGCGCAGACACACACAGAAACACGCACAGAGAGAGAGAGAGAGAATACAGAAATATGTCCTAAGAATATTTCAACTGGAGTTATAGAAGTTGAAAGCCATAACCGCAATAGCATGACAATGGCCAATAACAAAACCATAACTGTAATGTTCTCACTCTTTCTGAAGTGAGGGGGGTTGTCGTTGACGTCACTCAGCCTCACAGTGACTGTGGTCGTCCCTGACATCCCCCCCAGGTGCCCCCCCATGTCTTTGGCCTCAAGGACGACCAGATAGGTGTCCTGACTCTCCCTGTCCATGTCAGTTACAGCAGTACGCAGGACACCTGGCAGAGAGGACGATGAGAGGACAGTACATAAGCACATGATGCATTACATTACATCACAGCTGAAGGGACAAGCAGACCTAAATGCTGTAGTGGGATGAGTCACCTGCTTTAATGTCACATATAGCCATGTCACAAGCCTTTATGTCAGGGGTAGGCGACAAGATTCAACCCCGGGCAGTTTCTGTCGGAGAGGATGTTCGGGGGAGCCAGAACATAATTATAATATTTTTAGACTACAAATTGAACACAACTAAGCCCAAAAGGAGATTGTATTTACATTAAGACATGATTACATATCTCTCTTTTTTTATTAGAACAAATTTTGGACCGCAGGCTACCTGTTGCTGACCCCTGCTTTATGTAGAGTACACAGAATACATACAGACCACAGAAGTTACACCATGTGATATTTTTACAAATCAAAGGGGCATACTGTAGTGTCAGTTCATCAGCATGGCTACCATATGGTTAACATGTAGCTTGATAAGAGTCTGCATTGCAGGCCCACCAGACCTGTCTGAGGATCCACAGAGAAATACTGCTGGCCCTGGGTCACAGCATACACCAGCCTGGCACTGTTACCATACGTAGGGTCGTCTGCATCCGTGGCTGTCACCTGGATTATGGATGTACCTGTTAGAGAGAGATGGATTGGTGAGACTTCAGGAATGACTAATAAGCCCTTGAGGCAGCTTGTCTAGACTGTAATGTAAATCACAGATCAAGACTGAAGCTCTGTCTGTCACATGTAATACCTATATTGGCCATCTCGGGCACGGTGGTGCTGTATGGCTCGTTCTGGAAGACAGGAGGGTTGTCATTGATGTCCTGCACTCTGATGATGAACATGGACGAGGGTTCGAGGGCGTGGCCCGTCTGCCGGTCGGTTACCGTGGCAATGAGGCGGTACTGGTCCTTCTCTTCTCGGTCCAGGGATTTGGTGACGTGGATGTTGCCCGTGTTCCCATCGATGACAAACACAGACCCCACCCCCTCTCCTTCTAAAATGTACTTGGTACGCCCATCACCTCGGTCCATATCTGTGTGCAGCTGCAGGAGATATATGTGTATAGAGAGAGAAGTATAAAGTCATAAAATATCTATGGATTCTGCATTGAGCCTTGCCTAATGAGTGGCTTCAGTTCTCTATGATCCTTTCTCTAAAAAGAGGGTTTACAGTTGAACTTATGCTTTGTTGTTTGACATATTGTGTCCAAGCCACCACTGACTCAGAAAATGCATCCCTCATTTGCGTAATTGATCATCTACCTAAACAATAGTTTGTGAAATCAGCGGTTGAATCAAGTCCAAGATGTGGTGTTCAGTCAGTGTGAATTGAATGGCACCAGGTGTGAAGGGGACAGAGGGGGCCAGAATGTGTACTGATGCGTACAGCTAATTAACTCATTGGACCAAATAGGCCACCGGGGGATTGTTAGGGGGTGAGAGCACATGACTGTGGACAGTGGCCCCCAAATGTCGCTCTGTCTGTCTTCTGTTCTGTCCATCTGTCTGTTTTCGTTCCCTCTCTGAATCCATCTGTTTGCATGTCTATGTATCTCTACCTTTGTCTGTCACCCTCTCTCTCTCTCAATTCAATTCAAGGGGCATTATTGGCATGGGAAACGTGTTTACATTGCCAAAGCAAGTGGCAATAGAAAATAAACAAAAGTGAAATTAAAAATTAACATTTCAAAATGTCATATTACAGTGGGGTAAAAAAAGTATTTAGTCAGCAACCAATTGTGCAAGTATCCCACTTAAAAAGATGAGAGAGGCCTGTAATTTTCATCATAGGTACACTTCAACTATGACAGACAAAATGAGAAAAAAATTCCAGAAAATCACATTGTAGGATTTTTAATGAATTTATTTGCAAATTATTAAATACTTTTTTGCTCCACTGTATGTCTATATACAGTGTTGTAACGATATGCAAATTGTTAAAGTAAAAAAGGGAAAATAAATAAACATAAATATGGGTTGTATTTACAATGGTGTTTGTTCTTCACTGGTTGCACTTTTCTTGCGGCAACAGGTCACAAATCTTGCTGCTGTGATGGCACACTGTGGTATTTCACCCAATATATTTTGGAGTTCATCAAATTTGGATATGTTTTCAAATTCTTTGCGGGTCTGTGTAATCTGAGGGAAATATGTGTCTCTAATATGGTCATACATTTGGCAGGAGGTTAGGAAGTGCAACTCAGTTTACACTTTTGTGGGCAGTGTGCACATAGCCTGTCTTCTCTTGAGAGCCAGGTCTGCATATGGCGGCCTTTCTCAATAGCAAGGCTATGCTCACTGTCATGACTATCCTGACCAGGTCAGGATACAGGAGACCACAACCCTACAGATTATCTCTCAACCCCAACAGAGGAGGAGAGATCTAGGGGTCTGAAGATGTGGGGGTTTTATGACCCCTCACGCCCCTGGTAAATCTTAGGCCACACAACATTCCTGTGTCCCCTCAATATGGAGAACCAACCTCAGAACATTGAACATGCAATAAAGGGACTTTGGAACAATGGTTTCTGTCAGCCACAATGGTGGTCATGACGATAGATGGAATATGAAAATGTATGTCATTTTTGTTTTGTTATTAAAGGTTAATAGATGATGTTATTACGAAAACATTGTAACGTTAAGAGTTTTCCTAGTATATGTTTGATGTTTATACATTGTATGTTGTGTGGAAAATGTCCAAATCAAAGAGAATTTTTTGGTAAAGATTAAATGTAAAGTTAGTTGTCTAAAATTGGATTTGAGTAAAATCTAGACCTTGCTCTTAACTTGGTACGCCCAGAGAATTGCCCTAAAGGCGGTTACGCCCAAATCTGACCCGAGGTTATAAAACCTGTGAGTGAAGAATTAACAGATGAGACTAAGTGACCCAAGCTGCAGTCAAGGTCTAAAATGTCAACAATCCCAAAATGCAACACAAATTTGAAGACAAAGAAATATTTTTCTACCCAAGCTACAGATGAGTAGCTGTGTCTAAGCGGGTGAATTCAAGTCGAACCACCTAGCCTCCACTCCCCATCGAATCGTGGTATCAACACTGTTTCATTCCTACGCTGTGAGCTCTGAGCTACAGAGCTGGCTGTCCTCAGAAGAGCCCTTCCAGAGCAAAGGGTGAGGGAACAGACACCTAAGCCAAAAGGACACTGACATCGTGAGGACAACCAGAGAGTTGCATCGGAGAAGTGTGTCATTGAGCAGCCTGAATGCTCCATGCGGAGAATCCACAGAGACCTTCCCCACGTAATTACATCATTATATGCTGACCCATAGGAGCGGCAGTTTGGGGCAAGGCTAGGGTTAGAATAAGCATAGCTGACAAATTCACCCAAATGTATATTTCTCTCGTGTACTTTCTTTTTTTTCTCTCTCTTTTAAATCCCCATTTTGGGTAACACACACCATAGTGTGTTGGCCCGTTATACTAAGTTCTAAACAATAGCCTAGAATGTGTTTTTGTGTATGTATCTTTTATCATCATTTTAGCTTTCTAGTAAATAAATACTCAACTAAAATTGGTGTGGTAGGAACTCATTGGTGAGACCCGGGTCCGTGCAGATTCCCGGATTATGTGTTGTTCAGAACGAGACTGTAGAGGTAACTGATTAATTAGCGGCTGTTGTAAAATCGATATTCTGATATTCTTTTAGTTAATTTGGGAAATAGAAACTCAATAAAACAAATTTCCCATGGTGCCCCAGGTTAATGAGTTAATAATTGGTTGATTCAGTTAATCACGCAATTAGAATCCTTTAATCATTCGATGAGCAACAGTCGTCACGTTAACTAATACAACGTCAGGACATCACTGAGTCTGTACATAGTCAAAGCTTTCCTTAAGTTTGGGTCAGTCACAGTGGTCAGGTATTCTGCCACTGTGTACTCTCTGTTTAGGGCGAAATAGCATTATAGTTTGCTCTGTTTTTTTGTAAATTCTTTCCAATGTGTCAAGTAATTATCTTTTTGTTTTCTCATGATTTGTTTGAGTCTAATTGTGTTGCTATCCTGGGGCTCTGTGTCTGTTTGTGTTTGTGAACAGAGCCCCAGGACCAGCTTGCTTAGGGGACTCTTCTCCACGTCCATCTCTCTGTAGGTGACGGCTTTGTTATGGAAGGTTTGGGAATCACTTCCTTTTAGGTGGTTGTAGAATTGAACGGCTCTTTTCTGGATTTTGATAATTAGCGGGTATCGGATTAATTCTCCTCTGCATGGTCTCATTTTGATGTTTGTCCCATTTAGTGAATTCTTGGTTGGTGAGCGGACACCAGACCTCACAACCATAAAGGGCAATGAGTTCTATAACTGATTCAAGTATTTTTTTGCCAGATCCTAATTGGTATATCAAATGTTATGTTCCTTTTGATGGCATAGAAGGCCCTTCTTGCCTTGTCTCTCAGATCGGTTACAGCTTTGTGGAAGTTACCTATGGTGCTGATGTTAAGGCCGAGGTATGTATAGTTTTTTGTGTGCTCTAGGGCAACAGTGTTGTTTTTGTGTTCCTGGCGACTGGACATTTTATGGAACACCATTATTTTTGTCATCGCTGAAGATCTAGGTGCAGAAGATCCCCCTCCTTGGTTGGGGACAGAAGCACCAGATCATCAGCAAATAGTAGACCTTTGACTTCATATTCTAGTTGGGTGAGGCCAGGTGCCCTCGCCAATTTGTTGATATATATGTTGAAGAGGGTGGGGCTTAAGCTGCTTCCCTGTCTCACCCCAAGGTCTTGTGGAAAGAAATGTGTTTTTTGATAATTTTAACCGCACACTTATTGTTTGTGTACATTGATTTTATAATGCCGTATGTTTTTCCCCCAACACCGCTTTCCATCATTTTGTGTCAAAACTTTTTGAAATCAAAAAGCATGAGAAGACTTTGCCTTTGTTTTGGTTTGTTTGTCAATTAGGGTGTGCAGGGTGAATACGTGGTCTGTCATAAGGTATTTTGGTAAAAAGCCAATTTGACATTTGCTCAGTACATTGTTTTCACTGTGGAAATGCACAGGTCTGCTGTTAATGATAACGCAAGATTGCTGTTGACACATATTATTGTTATTCTGATCTTTTCGTTTTTTGGGGGGGTGGGGCATTTCTCTTAAAACTACATTGTTGGTTAAGGGCTTGTAAGTAAGCATTTCACTGTAAGTTGTATTCGGCGCATGTGATAAATACAATTTGATTTGATATCCCATGGTAGTTATTGGGGTGAAATTTGTCTCTCTTTCTGAGAACGCACCTCTGACAGTCCATCTGCCCATCTGTTCCTCTCTTTCTGTCTGTCTACCTGTCTCTGTGTGTCTGCCCATTTTACTTTGCAGTGAAGAGTGCTAGCTTGTTCAGTATTTAATAGCAGTAGGGGGATATTACAGGGAGCTTGGTGGGTAAAAGGCCAGACACACAGAAATAGAAAGCTAAAGAGATTACTCAGCCTTCATCACACAAGGAAGGCTTTCTGACCAGGAACCTTCACATCTTGCTCCACTTAAGGCACTTCTGCACATGCTCATAATCCACTAGGCTTACTCACATCCCATCCTTTCCTCCCCTCCGCTGCAGACCCTCCATCTTAGACCAACACAAGCTCTGTCTAATGAACCACAACCGATTGTTTTAACTATAGTAAGTAGCATGGGTTGTTTAATATTTGCAGAGCAATATTACTGCAGGTTTTCACATCAATTAAGGTCTGTATATATACTGTAGGTTCTTTCATATGGAAACAGCTTTGTGGTCTCTGTGGTTATTACATTTTTCACATGAGAATTACGCACAAGCCAAGCCATGGGCAAGGAAAATTGTTAATATTATTATGTGACATAAGCCTGGAGAGAGCAAGCATAAGAAAGTATTATGGCCCCTAGGCCTTTAATCACATAGCTGTGCATTTATTCTAGCCAAGAATACCAAAATGGTGCATAAAAACATTGGTATACATGTCAACTGTAATTCATAAACCCTGTGTGTATACAGCCAAGTGTGTCTGTGTGCAACTGTGATATGTGTGTTAGAGAGAGCGAGTCAGTGTGTGTGTGTGTTAGAGAGAGCGAGTCAGTGTGTGTCTGTGTGTATGTGTGTAGTTGAGCGTGCAGTTAGGGATTAAAGAAACACACGATAACAGACAGTAAGAAATGCTATATATTCTTCCTCCTTAAATCTGCTTTGATTCGGATCCCATACATCACCACGAGAGACATCTTTGTCAGTCTCCTTCCCTATCTTACTCTCCTAACACCCTTCCCTCCTAGCCCCCACACAGTCTCTCACCAACCCCTACCCTCCTAGTCTCAATCTAATTGCTAGCTCAGTCCTGCTGTGCATCAGTCGCCATGGCAAAAAAATGTTCCTCTGTGGGGTTGAAACTTAACCAATCCACAAAAACACATGTTTTTTTGTTGAAATGATCTCTGATAGAATTCCCAGACGGCCACTTTCCCCATGCCGTTGTCCCTCTCCCCCACTCTCTTTCATCTCAATGCTCTCTTCTCCTTGCTCTTACAGTGTTGCAGGGATCTTCAGTCCATCTTCACCTTGCTGATTTTCTCTCCCAGTAAAATTCTCATTCATTGCCATGATGTATCTTACACCCCCCCCCTCCCCCTGCTCACCGTTTCTAGCAATGTCTTTCAAACGGCATAGCACACACACTCTACACATGTATGTGAATCTGGGCATTGATGTATGTATGATCTTATCAAACTCATAGCCCTAACAAGCTGGAACATGTTTGACATAACATCCAAGCAACATCCTAGCCATCTCAAGCCCTGAATCAGACTTGCACACTTACTACAACAACAAGAAAGTGTCTCCACCGACCGCACTGCCATCCCTCCCTGACTGTATCAATAACAGGCAGAGAGGAAGATGAAACATTTACGATGTGAACACAGTGTTGGTTGGGGAGGCTCCAAACTGTGGTGTCACAATAAAGTACGCTGCCTGCTACTGTGAGTTGGCAGAGTTCCCTGTAAGCGTCACAGCTAATATAATCCACACACACACACTAAAGCTGCCAACAGATGCATTAGCAGCCCAACACTTTGCCTGTGAAGTGCTACAAGTAACTTCCACAGATCTAGATGGTTCAGGTGTGCTCTGATTTAAAACCTCCAATCATCTCATCAGCACACTGGCTGAACACTGACTTCCTGTCAGCTCTGTGGTGTTGTTGGTGTGGTGCGACCTACCATACTTATTGGCTAACCTTAATGAAGTAAAGTATGTCAACTGACTAGTAGTGTACTGAAGTGGTTCCCAAACTGTGGGGTGTGTGAAGGACCACCCCGCCCCCCTTACTCCTGGAAGTTGTAGTAGTAGAATGCACAAGGTGCTATTTGGGAATTGGGTAGTGCATCAGCAGTTTTCCTCGTCATGTCAGTCATTGCAGACCTTAGAGAGATCATTTCCAGATCAACTAGCCCGTGTCAGCTAATGCTTTTTCGCTCGTTTTTTTAGCCCATAGATTTTGTTGTAATGTTTGGGTCAATCAAACATCACATGAACACACATACATTAATTTAAGACATGGCAAAATGTGTAGAATTGTAGGAAATAAGCTTTAAATCTGCAAAATTTTCTCTCTGCCAACAAGAGGGGTGTGAACAGTGTGTGTCATAAACAGTGCTTGTGCCTATAGAAATAGACGTGGGGGGTGCCGGATGTTCACCATGAATGCTAGAATTGGGGCTTGAGTGAAAATTTTGGGAACCCCTGGTGTGCTATATCCTCAGGCTGTTGTTCTAGGAATTTACCAAAGATACATTTATGGATATTTCTGATAACACTGAAATCATACTGTACTTTAATGACATTGGTTGTGAATAGGTCTTACCCGTCCGATGAGCACTGGCTCTGGTCCTCTGTACTCCTCAATGACAAAGAACTGGTTCCACTGCCAGCTCCGCTTACGACGAGAGCGAGACCCCACCCCTGTTAGAGTTAACCCCTCCCCCCGAGAGACTAAGCCCCGCCCAGAGATACTCTCTGGGATAACTCTGAACTCTGGATGCGAGACAGTCTGGAGTTTCACATGATGCTTGGGGTCTCCATTGGCCTCTGCCTCCATGGAATGCTGGGCCTCAAGTGACTGAGTGTGAACATCCCCATTATCCACATGGTCACTCTTGGATGTAATTACATTCCATATCTTTCCAGGAGTCAAAGTGGTTTGAAGGGTAAAGTCTGGAGTTTGAGTTGATATCTGTACTATTTCATCCACGCCATTCTTTTCTTTGTCTGTTAATCCAGGAGTCAGTGGGATGTGAGTTGTCATAAGAACCTCAGCATTCTGACCATGATTCACCAGAGAGTTTTCTGCAGCCCTCAGTTCAATTAGGTCTTCCTGGCTGTTCTGAGCTGTAATCGGTAAACTAACAGTTAGTGAACTACATCCTCGCTGCTCCTCCCACATACAAACCAAAACAAGAAGAAGCACTGTTGGGGTGGTCATAGTGGAGGTGGTGTGTTAGTCAACTCTATTCAGAGATTTTTTGATCCTCTCCTTGGATTCTGTTTGTCTTCTCTCCACATTGTGATTTCCTTTGCTATCCGCAGGGTCAGTCTTTATTCTGGTTTACTTTTCACTCTCACACTAACTCATTCCCGTTCTGCTGTACACATGATGCAGGACTCCCTCCCACGGCCGCAGCAGAGCGGAGCTGGATTACCTGAGTAGAGAGATAATTAGAGTAATCTTAGCTGTTTTAATTAAAAGGAGAGCAAACAGCTCCGAGGTGCAGGAGGCATGAAGACATGCAGAGATGTTGACACTATTCTCATTAACTCCTCAAGACCTGAGGAGAACTGGCTGCCATTTTACAACTACACTTTGTGGGGAATGTATTGCAATAGTCTGTACTGTCTGCACTGTGTTTTTGCATACAGTCTATGTGGAGATTTGTTCATCTTTTAGTGTTTAGTGAATTTGAAGGATTAGACACCACAGTCATCAGCTTATAGAAAACAAGAGGCTATGTTCAGTCTGTTGTAAAATTGCAGCATACAAATACCTATTATCTATTTATAACAGAATAAAACATTACAAGGGCTCATAGATTCTCGTAACTAGTAACAAACAATTACATATTTTGGTTTAAAGCGTCACTGAATACTCATTGACAGAATGGGGCACATGAGACTATTGTGTTAGGTTATGAGCTCATTATAAGGCATGTAAAGGAGATTTGTCTCTGGAGGCTGAGTTTGGGCCTGAAGGGCAGAGGGTGGGGCACAGCTCCACTACTTTACTGTGTCAGACACAATTGCCACTCCATCAGATGATTGATGTCGTCCTAAAGATGGCCTCCTCATGCCTCAATGCCAAGTAGTGGAAGAAGTCCCCCTTCAAAGATTAATTGGACTCATACATATTTTAATCAATTTCTGTCATCATTTCCCAAAAGTTTAACGATCCGAGTTTCGTTAGTATTAGAGTCAGACCCCGGCCATCGATCTTGCAGGCTTTGTGCAATGAAGGCTGTCACCAACTTAAGACTGAAAATGTGTAATAAATATCTCTCTCACTCACTCACTCACTCACTCACTCACTCACTCACTCACTCACTCACTCACTCACTCACTCACTCACTCTCACTCTCACTCCCACTCTCACTCTCACTCACTCTCACTCTCACTCCCACTCTCACTCTCACTCCCACTCTCTGTGTGTGTGTATGAATTTGTCACTGTCACTCTTTACATTTCCCTCTCTCTCATTTAACACACACTCATATACAATCGTACATATTTATTTCTGTCTTTAAGAACAGAATGGCTGCCAACCTACAATCCCTGACTTTGCATTCCCAAATCCTATGTTTATATTGAATAGCCTTATCTGAGCTCCATTTGACTGTGTAATTAAAACATCTGCAATTGTATTACAAAACCATTCATTTAGATGCACATGAGGGCCTAAGTTAAAGCACTATTAACCCAAAATGACTGTGTAATATTTATCAGAATGTTTAATTTATTAAATGTTTTTATGTTTACGACAGGAACAGAATCCTCATTCATTCCCATTCAGCAATTGCCCTAGTTTCTTAACGCTGGATAACAAAGAATTAATTTGAGCTATATATTCGACTTTGTTCTATCCCTCCCTTCCACATGAATTCTTTCACCGAAAAGAAAAATTAACTGTTTAAAAGGAATAATGCTCTTTTTTTGTATTTTGCACACATTAATGCCACTTCATCAATATTAATGCCAGATGTGCACTCAGTCTCTCTGGGCCGATGTGTCTGTTCCCTCATCTTTAAACCATCCCATATACTGTATCTCCACTAAAGCTTTTACAGCCATTCCCTTTCTTCTGTATAATGCTGCATCTTTGAATCCATTAATAGTACTTCCTGGCCCATTTTAAAACAGTTAGCTTTAGTGTTGTTCATATTGCTCTCATGTCTACTGCTCCACAATTACAGAAAATCCATGTCATTTAATATTATTTTTCAGCATTTGAGATGTAAGTGTTAGTTAGAAACATGTGTGAGGGGATCGCTGGAAAGAGATATAGAGCGATAGAGATAGATAGGCAATGAAAGACTGAGGGCGAATTTACTGTTGCTGGCTCGGAGGGGGATGATGAGTGTCACACAGGCCTAAATTGCAAATCGCTGTTTCAGTCTCACTTCACTCTGTGTCTCGCTTCACTGCAAGAAAGCTGTTTCATTTTTATTAAAAATAGACTGTGCATGTCAAGCCTTTACATATATAGAGAGAGAGGAGAGGGGGGGGGGGTAGAGAGAGATACAGAGAGAGAGAGAGAGAGAGAGAGAGATACAGAGAGAGGGGGAGGAGTGGGAGGGAGGGGAAAAGAGAGAGGGAGCGAGGGGGAGATAGAGGAAGAAGAGAAGAGAGAGGGGGTATGTGATGAAGGGAGAGCTTGGCTGGCTTAAGCAACGAAGACAGGCAAAGAGATTCTGCTCCACCCGTGCATCTCCCTGACATTCTCTTCTTCCTTCCATTCATCTTAATGTTTTAAGACTGCTCTGCCTCTCTCTCTCTACCACCTTCTCTCATTCTCTCTCAGTGTGTAGACAGTCCTCCCATTCTGTCCAAACCAAACTGATGAGGCCTCACTGTGACTGTACTCAGCACATCACTCATCTTGCTATTGTCAACATCTGACATTCAGACAGTCAGTCAAAGCTTAAGTGGTATGACAACCTCCCAATCAAAGTGCTGTGTTGTGGCAGACGTGTGCTCGCTCTAACAATGTGTTAGTGTTTATGACTCAGCTGTACATTCACTTGACAAATTAATGAGTTCAACAAAGACTCCGGTGAATGGGGACTGGGGAATATCTATACTGGCTGTGTGTGTGTGTGTGTGTGTGTTATGTGCTGAGTGGAAATGACTGATAATGATCTTCTCTTCTCCTTTTTTGATGTCCAAAGTCAAAGTGTTGTTGATGTGCAAATGTGGTACATGGTGTCTTATTCTAAGGGTCTGTTATTTCTCTCCCTACTTCCTCTCTTCTTGTGCCACACACACACACACACACACACACACACTTTTCAAAGCTGTTCATTAGCATACTGTAGATAGGCCTACACTGAACAGCCTGGAGCACAACCTTGTCTTGTTAGAGAATTCTGGAGCTGTGACCCCTCTGACGCATGTTAATGTGATTTACACACTTGGTCTAACTATAATAATGAATGCAACGCTAACAATTCCGAGCTACTGGCGACGCGGAGGCGAGCTCATCATTTTCATTACGCGAGCGCAAATCCGTGCGGAACCAGTGCGGTCTGCAGGTGAGCGTTTTTTTGCGCGCGCTCCACAACGCACGAGTCCAGGAAGGACAACAAGCTCAAACAGTCTCATGTTAAAATTAGACATTCATCCATGTTTCTCAAACGTTTAATTTCGAAGTTGTTCCAAACCTCAAATTTCCAAGTATTTAAGGTTACGTTTAGCCATTAACTTCAAAATCTTAAGGTTAGGCATTAACTCTGAATGGTTAAGGTAAGGGTTAAGGTTTGGGATAGGCTTATAAGAAAAATATCTTGCATCAGAGGCAGATGCTTACGCCCATCCACCATCTCCAAGTACCACTAAGGCACGTTTGGCCTTAGTGCCCGGCTTTCACTTCAGACATGGATGGACACCTATACCAAGCAAAAATATTAAACGCAACATGCAACAATTTCTAAGATTTTGCTAAGTTACGGTTAGGGCTGTTACAGTGACCATATAACCGCCACACTGGCAGTCACGAGTCATGACCACAGTCAAATTTCATGTGACCATTTAGTCACGGTAACTGGTAGTTATTAGTAGCCTACCAAACTTGCTAACGGACAGTCGCTAATGGTCTTGTACTCAGCGCTCTTTAATCACTATGATATCAACGCAAATGCAATCAAAAATCAAATCAAACACTTCATGAGAGCCCTGGCTTTCAGAGCTTGAGCGGAATAGGATCACCTGTTGCTCAGTGACAGACAGCTCCTCATAGCTGGTTGATGCATGGAATTAAACAAGTGTTCCTATAAACCCATGTTGCGCAACATTTCTACAGGCTATGCTATATGCAATTGCATGAGAAAACAGAGTTTTGATGGCCTCTATTAAAAAGCGGATCCAATCAGATTTCTATAAGCTAGGCCTATTACATTTATTTCTCATCTTTCCTAATATGAAGCACATTGTTTCTCTTTACAACCGGAGTAGCCTGCCTGGCTGGCATGAAAATGAACCATGGGAAAAGCGCCCTCCATTCGCTATTCAAGTGCATACGGATTACAATGCTTTCCTCCCCCTGCACCTGTTCCAACAGATAATAATGGCCCATTCTAAATCCAAACTAATTTCACACATATATTATTTAGTGTATGTAGTCTGATTGGAGTTACAATACTATCACTTGTGAATGATGCCCAGAATGTGCAGCCTGTGCAAGAAACAGAGCAGAGCGCATGGCTTTTATGCAACTTTTCTTCAAATTATTATTATGTATTAGAAAATCAAAACATATAGCCTAACGTTTGTATCACAACTAAAGTTGCATTAATAACTCTAAATGAAGCATATAGGAGGACCTGTTTCTTTGTTCACCACTCAACACAGAATAGCCGCATGTGCGCACTCCTTCAAATCATTTGGGGAAACTATCCTTTCTATTTTATTCAGCTATGTTCCATTTTATTGTTCTCACTGTAAAACAATATAAAATAATGCAACGGGAATTATAAGCAATTCTTGCCTGCTAAATGAACTAGTATAGCATTGCCAGATTAGGGCCTAACATAATGACAACTCAGATTATGCTATTCTGTTCTTCTGAAATAGGCTACATTTCATATTGTTTCTTTAGACCGGCCTAAAATAAATCATTGACGTATTGTGATGGTGTAGGCTATATTAAAAGTATTTATTAGACGTTTTTATAATGTAGACGGTCCATAGGTGCGCCATAGGCTATGCGTGGAAGCCGGAGATGCTAAATGTGTTTGTTAATTAACAAATACCGTGAGATCGGCAGTTATTTGCATGACAAAATGTCATGACCGCCACAGCCCTAATTACAGTTCATATAAGGAAATCAGTCAATTGAAATAAATGAATTAGGCCCTAATCTATGGATTTCACATGACTGGGCAGGGGCGCAGCGATCGGTGGGGCTGGGAGGGCATAAACCCACCCACTTAGGCGCCAGGCCCACCCAATGAGGAGCTAGGGCCATCCAATCAGAATGAGTTTTCCCCATAAAAAGGGCTTCATTACAGACAGAAATACTCCTCAGCACCCTGCCCCTCAGACAATCCCGCAGGTGAAGAAGCCAGATGTGGAGGTCCTGGGCTGGCTTGGTTATACGTGGTCTGCGGTTGTGAGGCCAGTTGGACATACTGCCAAATTCTTTAAAACGCTGTTGGAGGTGGCTTATGTTAGAGAAATAAACATTTAATTCTCTGGCAAAAGCTCTGGTGGACATTCCTGCAGTCATCATGACAATTGCACAAAATTTGAGACATCTGTGGCATTGTGTTGTGTAACAGAACTGCACATTTGAGTGGCCTTTTATTGTCTCCAGCACAAGGTGCACATGTGTAATGATCATGCTGTTTAATCAACTTCTTGATATGCCACACCTGTCAGATGGATGGATTGATTATCTTGACAACGGCTAAAATGATCACGAACAGGGATGTAAAGAAATATGTGCACAACACTTGAGAGAAATACGCTTTTTGTGTGTATGGAAAATTTCTGGGATCTTTTATTTCAGCTCATGAAACATGGGGCGGTGGTTAGAGCGTTGGACTAGTAACCGAAAGGTTGCAAGTTCATATCCCGAGCTGACAAGGTACAAATCTGTCGTTCTGCCCCTGAACAGGCAGTTAACCCACTGTTCCTAGGCAGTCATTGAAAATAAGAATTTGTTCTTAACTGACTTGCCTAGTTAAATAAATGGGACCAACAGTTTATATTTTTTTTGTTCAGCGTAATAGTGACTTGTCTGGGTAGGAAGGGAAGCTGACTATCACATTAAAACAGTCGTTACTAGTTACCACAGCAACAAAGTCATAAAGCCCACCTATCTCCACAATTTATCTTCTTAAACCACAGTGCTAACCTTATGCCTAACCCTAAGCTTAATTGGGACCAAAAAGCTTTTTATTTTTTTTATTAATGTTTACGATATTTGTGGTTGTTGAAACCCATAGGTACCATATGTCAAATCTCCGCGCTTAGTTCAGTCAACCAGAACATCCGCAGTTTGGTCCCTTCCAACGGATCTCCTGGATAACTCTGTATTATGTCTACATTATTATGTCTGCTAAAACAGCTGACATCTGAAGACAAACATTCTTATGCACATTGTATTTGACATAGGCGCGCGCGCCACACAATTTTGGCTTTTTGTCAGATTCACCACCATGGAACATGTATCGACATTGGAAGAAACATTTATTCGCATGCATAAGACTGTCAACAGCAGCTATAATAAATTGAATAACTGATACCCCATTTATTCCGTAAAATCCATCGGCTACAGTGAAAGTAAGCTACAAATAAAACTGAATCCCATTATTGAAAAAGAAAACGATTTGTCCCGATGCATTTTTCTCATGCGAATTTCAATCTTACCTTTTAATACAGATATAATTGGGTAGCTCCTTCGTCTGCCAGCGATTTAAGTAAACGCGCTGAATGAAATACAACTAGATTCCAAAGTGGGGAAGCCGGTGTTCTTCACTGGGTGCCTTTTAGCGCGCGCTCTCACTCTGGTGCTCGTGAGACTGTTCCAGTAAATGACATATCACTCCCCCTCTATCCTCACAGACCCCTATCCTTCTCGCGCGGCTGACAGTTTGATTCTCGTTTTTGGGGATATTGTAGGCTACTATTTTTTCAGCCTTCATGCCACAATATAATTGTGGGCATGTTTGCTTTGCATCCTGTGAATGCGTATCCTATGCTTGTACTTTCTCATCCTAACGCCTGTGATCCAGTATATATTATCACTGCAGTCCAGTGGTTGCATGCATCAGCCAAACGTAAACAATGTGGTCCTTTTTTTTGTCATGGGAAAGTTAAATAGTTTTAGAGCCAGGAAAATAGTCGGTCAGCTTGCAGCCTTGCACTCTTAAATAAGAATGCTCAGCAGTAGTCCTCTCCCCATCAGTTACTCTTCAATTGTCTCTTCAATAGCTGTTGAAAGAGGGACAAAAGAATATGCTGAGTTGAGTAAAATTGAATACATATATTAGGCCTATACTAATGTGGTAGTAAACCATGACGTGTACACTGTGGGAAAAACTGTTTTAGCAAGACTGCACAATTTCCCAAGTGCATGGAACCCTGGTGGCTGTAATTGTTATGTCTGGTCTGTGTACTGAACCTTACTTTTCCTGGTACAAGGGAGAAGGGAGAGGGAGAGTTGCACTATGGCTGTTTTCACGGAATTAAAATAAATATACACTGCTGTTCAAAAGTTTGGCGTCACTTAGAAATGTCCTTGTTTAAAAAAATAAGCATTTTTGTCAATTAAAATAACATGCTAACTGCTAGCTTGCATGCCCGGTCTGCTAACTGCTTGCTTGCTAACCTGGTCTGCTTACTGCTAGCTTGCCTACCCGGTCTGCTAACTGCTAGCCCTTGCTAACTGCTAGCTTGCCCTGGTCTACTAACTGCTAGTCCATGCTAACTGCTTGCTTGCTAACCCGGCCTGCTAACTGCTAGCTTGCCCTGGTCTACTAGCTGCTAGCTTGTTTAGCTCCGGCCTACTAACTGTTTGAATCGCCATGTCCCCAGCCAGCCCAACAACTCACTGGACCCATATGTTCACTTGGCCACGCATGCCTCTCTAATATCAATATGCCTTGTCCATTACTGTCCTGGTTCGTGATTACTGTCTTATTGCACTATAGAGCCTCTAGCCCTGCTCAATATGCCTTAACCAAACATGTTGTTCCACCTCCTACATATGCGATGACATCACCTGGTTTAAACATCTCTAGAGACTATATCTCTCTCTTCATTACTCAATGCCTAGGTTTACCTCAAATGTACTCCCATCCTACCTTACCTTTGTCTGTACACTATGTCTTGAATCTATGCTATCGTGCCCAGAAACCTGCTCCTTTTACTCTCTGTTCAGAACGTGCTAGACGGCCAGTTCGTATAGTCTTTAGCCGTACCCTTATCCTACTTCTCCTCTGTTGATGTAGAGGTTAATCCAGGTCCTGCAGTGCCTAGCTCCACTTCCACCCCCCAGGTGCTCTCATTTGTTGACTTCTGTAAACGTAAAAGCCTTGGTTTCATGCATGTTAACATTAGAAGCCTACTCCCCAAATTTGTTTTACTCACTGCTTTAGCACACTCTGCCAACCCAGATGTCTTAGCCGTGTCTGAATACTGGCTTAGGAAAACCACCAAAAACCCTGAAAACTCCTTTGCTAACTATAACGTTTTCCGCCAAGATAGAACTGCCAAAGGGGGCGGTGTTGCAATCTACTGCAAAGATAGAAAGTAATACAGAACTCTGCAGGCTAAGTCTGTACCCAAACAATTTGAGCATCTACTTCTAAAAATTCACCTTTCCAGAAACAAGTCTCTCACTCTTGCCGCTTGCTATAGACCTCCCTCTGCCCCCAGCTGTGCCCTCGATACTATATGTGAACTGATTGTCCCCCATCTATCTTCTGAGCTCGTGCTGCTAGGTGACCTAATCTGGGACATGCTTAACGCCCCGGTCATCCTACAAACTAAGCTTGATGCCCTCAATCTCACACAAATTATCAATGAACCTACCAGGTACAACCCCAAATCAGTAAACACGGCACCCTCATAGATGTCATCCGCCCTCTAAATACACCTCTGCTGTTTTCAATCAAGATCTCTGCGATCACTGCCTCATTGCCTGCATCCGGAATGGGTCTGCGACCAAACGACCACCCCTCATCACTGTCAAACGCTCCCTGAAACACTTCTGCGAGCAGGCCTTTCTCATCGACCTGGCCGGGGTATCCTGGAGTGACATTGACCTCATCCCATCAGTAGATGATGCCTGGCTATTCTTTAAAAGGGCCTTCCTCACCATCTTAAATAAGCATGCCCCTCAAAAAATGTAGAACTAGGAATAGATATAGTCCTTGGTTCACGCCAGACCTGTCTGCCCCTGACCAGCACAAAAACATCCTGTGGCGTTCTGCATTAGCATCGAATAGCCCCCGTGATATGCAAATTTCAGGGAAGTTAGGAACAAATATACACAGGCAGTTAGAAAAGCTAAACCAAGCTTTTTCAAACAGAAATTTGCATCCTGTAGTACTAACACAAAAAAGTTCTGGGACACTGTAAAGTCCATGGAGAATAAGAGCACCTCTTCCCAGCTGCCCACTGCTCTGAGGCTAGGAAACATTGTCACCACCGGTAAATCCACTATGATTGAGAATTTCAAGAAGCATTTCTCTACGGCTGGCCATGCTTTCCACATGGCTACCCCTACCCCTGTCAACTGCCCGGCACCCTCCACAACAACCCGCCAAAGCCCCCACCATTTCTCCTTTACCCAAATCCAGATAGCCGATGTTCTGAAAGAGCTGCGAAAACTGGACCCCTACAAATCAACCGGGCTAGACAATCTCGACACTCTCTTTCTAAAATAATCTGCTGAAATTGTTGCAACCCCTATTACTAGCCTGTTCAACCGCTCTTTCGTATCGTCCGAGATTCCCAAATAAGGTAAAGCTGCTGCGGTCAACCCCCTCTTCAAAGGGGGTGACACTCTAGACCCAAACTGCTACAGACCTATATCTATCATATCCTGTCTTTAAGGTCTTCAAAAGCCAAGTTAACAAACAGATTACTGACCATTTTGAATCCCACCATACCTTCTCCGCTATGCAATCCGGTTTCAGAGCTGGTCATGGGTGTACCTCAGCCACGCTCAAGGTTCTAAACGACATCATAAACGCCATCGATAAGAGACATTACTGTGCAGCCGTATTCATCGACCTGGCCAAGGCTTGACTCTGTCAATCACAACATTCTTATTGGCAGACTCGACAGCCTTGGTTTCTCAAATGATTGCCTCGCCTGGTTTACCAACTACTTATCTGATAGATTTCAGTGTGTCAAATCGGAGGGCCTGTTGTCTGGACCTCTGACAGTCTCCATGGGTGTGCCACAGGGTTCAATTCTCGGGCCCGAATCTCTTTTCTGTATACATCAATGATGTTGCTCTTGCTGCTGGTGATTCTCTGATCCACCTCTACGCAGACGACACCATTCTGTATACTTCTGGCCCCTCCTTGGACACTGCGTTAACTAACCTCCAGACGAGCTTCAATGCCATACAACTCTCCTTCCGTGGCCTCCAATTGCTCTTAAACGCAAGTAAAACTAAATGCATGCTTTTCAATCGATCGCTGCCCGCACCTGCTCGACCGTCCAGCATCACTACTCTGGACGGCTCTGACTTAGAATACGTGGACAACTACAAATACCTGGGTGTCTGGTTAGACTGTAAACTCTCCTTCCAGACTCACATTAAGCATCTCCAATCCAAAATTAAATCTAGAATCGGCTTCCTATATCGCAACAAAGCACCCTTCACTCATGCTGCCAAACATACCCTCGTAAAACTGACCATCCTAACGATCCTCGACTTCGGTGATGTCATCTATAAAATAGCTTCCAACACTCTACTCAACAAACTGGATGCAGTCTATCACAGTGCCACCCGTTTTGTCAGCAAAGCCTCATACACTACCCACCATTGCGACCTGCAAGCTCTCGTTGGTTGGCCCTCGCTTCATACTCGTTACCAAACCCATTGGCTACAGGTTATCTACAAGTCTCTGCTAGGTAAAGCCCCGCCTTCACTCAGCTCACTGGTCACCATAGCAGCACCCACTCGTAGCACACGCTCCAGCAGGTATATCTCAATGGTCACCCCCAAAGCTAATTCCTCCTTTGGTTGTCTTTCCTTCCAGTTCTCTGCTGCCCATGACTGGAACAAATTACAAAAATCTCTGAAGCTGGAGACTCACATCTCCTTCACTAGCTTTAAACACCAGCTGTCAGAGCAGTTTACAGATCACTGCACCTGTACTTAGCCTATCTGTAAACAGCCCATCTATCTACCTACCTCATCCCCATACTGGTATTTATTTATTTATTTTGCTCCTTTGCACCCCAGTATCTCTGCCTGAACACTAATCTTCTTCTGTAACCACGGTTTCCCTAACCAGAAACCGTGGATTGATGGCAGCATTCGCGTGAAACTGAAAGCGCGAACCACTGCTTTTAATCAGAGCAAGGTGACTGATAACATGACCGAATACAAACAGTGCAGCTATTCCCTCCGTAAGGCTATCAAACAAGCTAAGCGTCAGTATAGAGACAAAGTAGAATCTCAATTCAACGGCCCAGACACAAGAGGTATGTGGCAGGGTCTACAGTCAATCACGGATTACAAAAAGAAAACCAGCCCCGTCACGGACCAGGATGTCTTGCTCCCAGGCAGACTAAATAACTTTTTTGCCCGCTTTGAGGACAATACAGTGCCACTGACACGGCCTGCAACGGAAACATTCGGTCTCTAATTCACTGCAGCCGAGGTGAGTAAAACATTTAAACGTGTTAACAATCGCAAGGCTGCACGCCCAGACGGCATCCCCAGCCGCGCCCTCAGAGCATGCGCAGACCAGCTGGCTGGTGTGTTTGCGGATATATTCAATCAATCCCTATACCAGTCTGCTGTTCCCACATGCTTCAAGAGGGCCACCATTGTTCCTGTTCCCAAGAAAGCGAAGGTAACTGGGCTAAACGACTACCGCCCCGTAGCACTCACTTCCGTCATCATGAAGTGCTTTGAGAGACTAGTCAAGGACCATATCACCTCCACCCTACCTGACACCCTAGACCCACTCCAATTTGCTTATCGCCCAAATAGGTCCACAGACGACGCAATCTCAACCACACTGCACACTGCCCTAACCCATCTGGACAAGAGGAATACCTATGTGCGAATGCTGTTCATCGACTACAGCTTGGCATTTAACACCATAGTACCCTCCAAGCTCGTCATCAAGCTCGAGACCCTGGGTCTCGACCCCGCCCTGTGCAACTGGGTACTGGACTTCCTGACGGGCCGCCCCCAGGTGGTGAGGGTAGACAACAACATCTCCACCCCGCTGATCCTCAACACTGGGGCCCCACAAGGGTGCGTTCTGAGCCCTCTCCTGTACTCCCTGTTCACCCACGACTGCGCGGCAACGCACGCCTCCAACTCAATCATCAAGTTTGCGGACGACACAACAGTGGTAGGCTTGATTACCAACAACGACGAGACGGCCTACAGGGAGGAGGTGAGGGCCCTCGGAGTGTGGTGTCAGGACAATAACCTCACACTCAACGTCAACAAAACTAAGGAGATGATTGTGGACTTCAGGAAACAGCAGAGGGAACACCCCCCTATCCACATCGATGGAACACTAGTGGAGAAGGTAGTAAGTTTTAAGTTCCTCGGCATACACATCACAGACAAACTAAATTGGTCCACTCACACAGACAGCATCGTTAAGAAGGCGCAGCAGCGCCTCTTCAACCTCAGGAGGCTGAAGAAATTCGGCTTGTCACCAAAAACACTCACAAACTTCTACAGATGCACAATCGAGAGCTTCCTGGCGGGCTGCATCACCGCCTGGTACGGCAACTGCTCCGCCCACAACCGTAAGGCTCTCCAGAGGGTAGTGAGGTCTGCACAACGTATCACCGGGGGCAAACTACCTGCCCTCCAGGACACCTACACCACCCGATGTTACAGGAAGGCCATAAAGATCATCAAGGACAACACCCACCCGAGCCACTGCCTGTTCACCCCGCTATCATCCCGAAGGCGAGGTCAGTACAGGTGCATCAAAGCTGGGACCGAGAGACTGAAAAACAGCTTCTATCTCAAGGCCATCAGACTGTTAAACAGCAACCACTAACATTGAGTGGCTGCTGCCAACACACTGACTCAACTCCAGCCACTTCAATAATGGGAATTGATGGGAAAGTATGTAAAATATATCACTAGCCACTTTAAACAATGCTACCTAATATAATGTTTACATACCCTACATTATTCATCTCATATGTATACGTATATACTGTACTCTATCATCTACTGCATCCTTATGTAATACATGTATCACTAGCCACTTTAACTATGCCACTTTGTTTACATACTCATCTCATATGTATATACTGTACTCGATACCATCTACTGTATCTTGCCTATGCTGCTCTGCACCATCACTCATTCATATCTTTATGTACATATTCTTTATCCCCTTACACTGTGTATAAGATATTAGTCTTGGAATTGTTAGCTAGATTACTTGTTGGTTATTACTGCATTGTCGGAACTGGAAGCACAAGCATTTCGCTACACTCGCATTAACATCTGCTAACCATGTGTATGTGACAAATAAAATTTGATTTTGATTTGATCTACCATTCCAGTGTTTAATTGCTAGATTGTAATTACTTCACCACCATGGCCTATTTATTTCCTTAACTTACCTCATTTGCACTCACTATATATAACCTTTTTGTTTTCTTTTGTTCTACTGTATTATTGACTGTTTGTTTTGTTTATTCCATGTGTAACTCTGCTGTTGTATGTGTCGAATTGCTACGCTTTATCTTGGCCAGGTCGCAGTTGCAAATGAGAACTTGTTCTCAACAAGCCTACCTGGTTAAATAAAGGTGAAATAAAAATAAATAAAACAACATAAAATTGATCAGAAATACAGCTTAGACATTAACGTTGTAAATTACTATTGTAGCTGGAAACAGCCGATTTCTTATGGAATACCTACATAGGCGTACAGAGGCCCATTATCAGAAACCATCACTCCTGTGTTCCAATGGCACGTTGTGTTAGCCTTTTAAAATGATAAACTTGGATTAGCTAATTGATCATTAGAAACCCCTTTTGCAATTATGTTAGCACAGGTGAAAACTGTTGTTCTAATTCAAGAAGCAATAAAACTGGCCTTCTTTAGACTAGTAGAGTATCTGGAGCATCAGCATTTGTGGGTTCAATTACGGGCTCAAAATGTTCAGAAACAAATAATTTCTTCTGAAACTCAGTCTTTTCTTGTTCTCAGAAATGAAGGCTATTCCATGCGAGAAATTGTCAAGAGACTGAAGATCTCGTACAATGCTGTGTACTACTCCCTTCACAGAACAGCGCAAACTGGCTTTAACCAGAATAGAAAGAGTGGGAGGCCCCGTTGCACAACTGAGCAAGAGGACAAGTACATTAGTGTCTAGTTTGAGAAACAGAAGCCTCACAAGTCCTCAACTGGCAGCTTCATTAAATAGTACCCGCAAAATACCCGTCTCAACGTCAACAGTGAAGAGGCGACTCTGGGATGCTTCACCATCTGGCAGTCCGACGGACGAAACTAGGTTTGGAGGATGCCAGGAGAACGCTACCTGCCCCAATGCATAGTGCCAACTGTAAAGTTTTGGTGGAGGAAGAATAATGGTCTGGGCTTGTTTTCCATGGTTCGTGATAGGCTCTTTAGTTCCAGTGAAGGGAAATCTTAACGCTACAGCATACAATGACATTCTAAACAATTCTGTGCTTCCAACCTTGTGGCAACAGTTTGGGGAAGGCCCTTTCTTGTTTCAGCATGACAATGCCCCCGTGCATAAAGTGAGCTCCATACAGAAATGGTTTGTCTATGTTCGGTGTGGAAGAACTTGACAGGCCTGCACGGAGACCTGACCTCAACTCCATCGAAGACCTTTGGGATGAATTGGAACACAGACTACGAGTCAGGCCTAATCGCCCAACATCGGTGCCCGACCTCACTATTGCATGTGGCTGAATGGAACCAAGTCCCTGCAGCAATGTTCCAGCATTTAGTGGAAAGCCTTCCCAGAAGATTGGAGGCTGTTATAGCAGCAAAAGGGGGACCAACTCCATATTAATGCCCATGATTGGAATGAGATGTTTGACGAGCAGGTGTCCACATACCTTTGGTCATGTAGTGCATCTCCTTTGCCTTAATCCTTCAAGGCAATAATGGGATCTGTAAATGATTACTGGTCTGTTAAATTCTCTGCTACCAATAAAAAAGCACGTTAGAAAGATGAGAATGAATGAGAACATTTATTGAAAACTTTAGAGCAGTCAAAAGGGAAAAAATATGAGTTAAGTCAGCAAAGCCACTGTTTAACACAAGTAACACCCCTTTATCCCAGGCACAGTAAGGAATGTGTAGTGACAGCAAGGTTACTTATATTCTATAAAAGGTAATTTTTCAATAGACCAGATACTGTGCCAAGTTTGGATGTGTGTAAACACTTTTCGAAAACTGAATGGTCCCTCTGGCTTCATTCTTTACCCCTACCCCTCCTATGCCTTCTCTGCCTGGTACTGTTGGTGCAGCATTAAGACATCGGACTGGGACACCCTGTTCCAGCCCTCACTGTGTACGTGGTACAGGTTGACCTGTCCTCCACTGTAGGCGTCGCGGTAAGTGGCCTGGTAGATGGCCCTGCAACCCAGATCACATGCCTCCTCCACAGTCAGGTCCTTCTGCTTCAGACCGCTGTCTACGATGCCATACGCGTACATGGAGCCAGAGCCCACAGCAAACAGGTCCCCGCAGACACGGTTCCCCTCAGAGTCCACGTAGTAGAGGCCTGGAAGGCGTTAGAAGGTGAAATGTTAACCCTCTACTACTACATTGGTGCCCTCAGGCAACAGAAAAACGTTTTGCCCCTCACACCCCTCCATATATTTTTGTTTGTATTCCTACACATGGCAATAATGTCTGTACTAGAGGTCGACCGATTAATTAGGTCCGATTTCAAAACAATCGATAATCTGTATTTTTGGACACCCATTTGACGTTTATTTTTTATTTTTACACATTTATTTAACTTGGCAAGTCAGTTAATAACACATTCTTATTTTCAAAGACGGCCTAGGAATGGTGGGTTAACTGCCTTGTTCAGGGGCAGAACGACAGATTTTTACCTTGTCAGCTCGGGGATTTGTTTTTGCAACCTTCCGGTTACTAGTCCAACGTTCTAACCACCTGCCTTACATTGCACTCGAAGAGCCTGGATGGCACGCTGACTACCTGTTATGCGAGGGCAGCAAGAAGCCAAGGTAAGTTGCTACCTAGCATTAAACTTATCTTATAAAAAAAAACAATCAATCTTAACATAATCAGTAGTTAACTACACATGGTTGATGATATTACTAGTTTATCTAGCGTGTCCTGTGTTGCATATTATCGATGCAGTGCCTGTTAATTTCTCATTGAATCACAGCCTACTTCGACAAACGGGTGATGATTTAACAAGCGCATTTGTGAAAAAAGCACTATCGTTGCACCAATGTACCTAACCATAAACATCAATGCCTTTTAAAAAAAAAAATCAATACACAAGTATATATTTTTAAACCTGCATATTAATTAATATTGCCTGCTGACATGAATTTATTATAACTAGGGGAAATTGTCACTTCTCTTGCGTTCCGTGCAAGCAGTCAGGGTACAGTGGGGCAAAAAAGTATTTAGTCAGCCACCAATTGTGCAAGTTCTCCCACTTAAAAAGATGAGGCCTGTAATTTATCATAGGTACACTTCAACTATGACAGACAAAATGAGAAAAAAAATCCAGAAAATCACATTGTAGGATTTTTTAAATGAATTTATTTGCAAATTATGGTGTGATTTTCTGGATTTGTTTCTCTCATTTTGTCTGTCATAGTTGAAATGTACTTATGATGAAAATTACAGGTCTCATCTTTTTAAGTGGGAGAACTTGCACAATTGGTGGCTGACTAAATACTTTTTTTGCCCCACTGTATATGCAGCAGTTTGGGCCGCCTGGCACGTTGCGAACTGTGTGAAGTCCATTTATTCCTAACAAAAGCCGTAATTAATTTGCCAGAATTGTACATAATTATGACATAACATTGAAGGTCGTTCAATGTAACAGCAACATTTAGACTTAGGGATGCCATCCGTTAGATAAAATACAGAACGGTTCCGTATTTCACTGAAAGAATAAACATTTTATTTTCTAAATTATAGTTTCTGGATTTGACCATATTAATGACCTAAGGCTTGTATTTGTGTTATGTTATAATTAAGCCTATGATTTGATATTTGATAGAGCAGTCTGATTGAGCGGCAGCAGGCTCGTAAGCATTCATTCAAACAGCACTTTCGTGCATGTTGCCAGCAGCTCTTCGCAATGCTTCAAGTATTGTGCTGTTTATGACTTGATCGGTTGAAGAACATGCATTTAGTTTTATTAGCATTTCAGAGGAGTTGGAAGACATGGAAGGAGAATTGTATGGCATTGAAGCTTGTTTGGAGGTTTGTTAACAGTGTCCAAATAAGGGCCAGATGTATACAGAATGGTGTCGTCTGCATAGAGGTGGATCAAGGAATCACAAACAGCAAGAGCGACATCATTGATACATACAGAGAAGAGTCGGCCGATAATTGAACCCTGTGGTACCCCCATAAAGACTGCCAGAGGTCCAGACAACAGGCCCTCCGATTTGACAC